>NC_058133.1:90509753-90522983 GCF_016433145.1 Gracilinanus agilis | reverse complement strand
GGGACATAAATGCATTGCTGTTGGATTTGTGAACTGATCCAACCATTCTGGATGGCAATTTGGAACTTTGCCCAAAGAGCTCTAAAAGACTGCCTGCCCTTTGATCCAGCCATAGCATTGCTGGATTTGTACCCCAAAGAGATCATAGATAAACAGACTTGTACGAAAATATTTATAGCTGCGCTTTTTGTGGTGGCAAAAAACTGGAAAACAAAGGTATGTCCTTCAATTGGGGAATGGCTAAACAAATTGTGGTATATGCTGGTGATGGAATACTATTGTGCTCAAAGGAATAATAAACTGGAGGAATTCCATGTGAACTGGAAAGACTTCCAGGAATTGATGCAGAGTGAAAGAAGCAGAGCCTGAAGAACATTGTACACAGAGACTGATACACTGTGGTAAAATCGAATGTAAAGGACTTCTGTACTGGCAGCAATGCAATGACCCAGGACAATTTTGAGGGATTTATGGTTAAGAACGCTACCCACATTCAGAGGAAGAACTGCAAGAGTGGAAACACAGAAGTAAAACAGTTACTTGAACACATGGGTTGATGTGGGCATGGTTGGGGATGTAGACACTAGATGACCACACCAATGTAACTATCAATAATATGTAAATAAGTCTTGATTAATCACAGATGTTAAAACCAGTGGAAATGCGTGTTGGATATGGGAGGGTGAAGGGGGGTGAAGGGGAAAGTAAAAACAGGAATCATGTAACCATGGAAAATTTTTCTAAAAAAATAAAATATTTAAATCTGAAAAACAAAACAAAACAAAACAAAAAAGAAATAATCAACAGCTTAGAACAAAAGCTTACTGAAGAAAACATTTCCTCCTCCCAAAAAATAAATACAGTTCCTCAAATAGGAAAATAACTCCATAACAAAGGAAATTCAAAGCCCCCAAGAATGAAATGGCTCCCTAAAAATTAGGATTGGACAGATGGAAGCTGATTACTTCATGAAACAGTAGGAAATAACAAAACATTCAAAAGAAGGGAAAAATAGAAGAAAATTTGAAATCTCTAATTGGAAATTATAGCTGACCTTAAATATAGAACCGTAAAGATCAGAATCACTGGATTTACTGAAAACCATGTTAAAAAAAAAAGAACCTGAACTCCACTAGGCAAGAAATTATCAGGGGAAAATGACCTGATGTTCTTAATGAGAGGAGTGTCAATGTCAAAAGATAATATTGGAAATATGAGTTATTTTATAAATTGAAATCATTTTGCTATTCCATTAGAATATAAGTTCATTCAGAAGATATAATGACTTTCTGACTTTTATTTGTATCCTTAGAGTTTAATACAATGACTAGTCCATAAGTACTAGCTTATCATTGCCACCACCATCATCACCACCATCATCATCATCCATCTGCCTCTATATATATTAATCTCAATCTCTATTTCTTTAGCATTCTCTATATCTGAGTCTTCTAACAGTCATACAATCAGCTGTATTTTATCAGTTTAAGTATATGTTTCAAAGTGACATAGTCACAGTTAAGAATTGGGTGGAATTATTGACGTTCTTAGATGCTAGAAGAACATGAAACTGATGAAAGGAATGAATTTGACTGATGAAGCAGTTCTGAATATGGCAGTTCTGAAGACTTAGTTTCACAAAGCTTCTGCTAACTTTTTTGGGCCCTATAAGAATATTGAATGAGTAGTGAGCAGTGAAGTGTTTCTGAATTGATTCTGTCCAAAGCAGAAGTGGCACATAGCCTTGCAAAACCCACCCCACACCCAGTATTGTCCATACTACATGAAAATGTAATTTGAAAAATTTTAATGAATAAGATAAAATCTTACTTATTGTAAAAATAGAAAGTCTCCTAAAAGCAAAGTCCAAAGGGACTTTTAAGATGAAATCACAGTAATATGATAAATTAAACAAGATGAGAGTAAAAATGTAACTCTGAAGGAGAACAGAAAAAATAAAAATGAAAACTAGAATGCCATGAACAGGGAGGAATGTTCTTGAACTGTGTATTTAGTCTTCTGTTAAGTTCCATTTTATATTATATTAAAATGGGAGTCTCTAATGTGCCCACATATTCTGTTTTATAATGAGTTTATTTGCTCTTGTAGGGTAGATTTGTCAAACAAATGCAGTGCAGATTATTTTTGCAACCTATCATGTTTCTGCTGTGATAGACTATTAGATCAAGTATGTATTTTAGCAAAAAATGCCAAGATAAATATTATATAGGCAAACTTTATCTAAGATTATTAATTGGCTTAACAAAGCTATGATCCTATATGAAATGCAAAAAGAAACAATTTTCTAAGATGATAACAGAAGAGAGAACAGGATGCCAGATCCATACAACTGGCTATTATAATATTGTACATGTATTTCTAATATTCTAGACTATAGCTTTAAGTTAAGTACTTTTTTGACTTACGATATTGGTTAGGATGATACTCAGTTATGCAAGTAGACATACATAATATGCTGGTCCATGCCATCAAGTAGTTACCATACCCTAAATTTTCATTTCCTCATTATTTCTTCTCTCATTATATAATATTATTAGAATCAATTCAAAGAACTATATATCAAGAGAAAAAACCATTTATTAATAGTTAAATCCTTTTTATGCAATAATTTCTGGCTAGAAGTTCCATTCCTAAAACAAAATTATCTTTTCAAATAGGTATATATATATATATTTATGTATATAATTTTATTATAATAAAAATACATTGAGTACTATTGATACTTTATAAAGTACATTAAGGTTTTTTTTATCATAGTAGAGATATAATTGAAAACAAAAGTTCCAGTATATAAAAAATGTTGCATAAAATATATTATTAAATTCTAATGTATAGAAATCTATTTCCATGGGATTGTCTAGACTTTTAACAATTCTATAAAAAGTAAAATTTACTATTGATTTTTCTTCTTTTCCCCTAGGTACTCATAAATTTAGGTGGTATACACGTGACCAAATGCTTGAGCACATGCACTGTTAGTAAGGCCACTGGAGCTATCTCTTCTATCTTCCCCACACCCTCATCTCTACTCACTGTTATTTCCTATATCAGCTTTTAATTAACTATCTCTGATCCAATGTAATGTATTAGTCTCCCAAGTTAATTCTTAACATTTTAACATCTTGTAAACACATGGTCTGGGAATGTATTAGTGGTTAAGAAAAGGTTGATGTGTGTATGTAGAAAGCAAGGTATCTTTTATTTGTAAAGATCCAAAATAAGCCAAGATGCACTCCCACCCCTATAAAAATATTAAATATAGCAATAATTTTCAGTATTTTCTAATACCTGATTATGAGTTATATTTCATAAAATAACAAGTATCATTCTTAGAGAACATTTAAGTTTTGCAAAGTGCTTTAATGCTATCTCACTTAATCTTCATTGAAGTATCATTCGAAAAAGAACTCGCTATTTGACGCAAACTGTTAGGAAAATTAGGAAACAATATGGCAGAAACTAGGCATACACCAATATTTCATACCATATACCAAGAAAAAATCAATGGTAATACCATAAAAATTAGCAGAGCACAAAATAAATGATCTCTCAGATCTATGGATGAGGAAAGTGACAAACAAGACATAGAAAGTAACTTTGACTACATAAATTATAAACGGTTTGCACAAAAAACATTTTATCAAGATTAGCTGGGAAATAAAAACTGAGGAAAAAACATTTTTATAGCAAGGGTTTCTTAAATGGGCAAAGGAGATGAACTTGCAATTCTCAGGTGAAAAAAAATTAATGTTAACTTCATTCATATAAAAATGCTCCAAATAATTATAAATTAAAATGCAAATTATATTGCTCTTTTTTTTTATCAGATCCTTGAAAGCTTCTTCCTCAGTACCTTCTGGAGATTAGAGATAATGGTATCTATATCTTGAGATTTATGGTAGATCAGGCAGTCAGAAGATAACCTATCTATTGTTTTTAAACCCTTAACTTCTGTGTATTGGCTCATTGGTGGAAGAGTGGTAAGGGTGGGGTCAAGTGACTTGCCCAGGGTCACACAGCTCTGAAGTGTTTGAGGCTTACCTATCTATTTTTAAGGGAAAGTTCAATTTGTACAAAAGAAGCTTAAAACTATTCATTACAGAGCTCATCAGGAACTTGTTCCTACCTACTTTACTAATATTTATTATACTGACAGGATCAGAATAGGGGACAAGCAAGTCATTATTCCTCTAATTCCAAGTAAATAAATGGTAATTAAATGCTTTTGCATTTACATCCAAGAATAGTTAAATAAGCAGATTATTTCTGGACACTATAATATCCATGCTGAAGACTTCTCTAATAACCTAACTTCTGAATTCCTCACATTATATTCCTTGAAATTCTGTTATCACATTACTTCATTGATTTAGTAGTAATGACACACATAAAACTTCATCATCTCTCAGATTTATATTACTTCCTAAATCTAGAACTTTGTAATTACCTCACAGATCACAATCTCCTCTTCTTCCATTTCTCTCACATTTTCATTCATAATAAACCTCTTCATAGTATTATTGTCTCAAACATTTTGACAATCCATCTGTGAATCAGTGAGTCTAACAAAAAAATTCTCTTATTACCAACACTTTGGTTTCACTTAACAGCTTTGACCTTGTACTTAGCCATTTTTAACATTTTACTTGTATCTATCATAGATTCCCTTACCTCTAATCTCCCATAACTTTCATTCTACCCTCTCTTTTCCTTGAGTAGCCACCAGGATCAGTTTTCTTTGGAAAGAAATATGTGTTCATTCATGACATTTATGTTATGCTATCTTACCTAGGTTCTGGCTATTGCTCAATAATACTTCTAATCTATCCTTATTTCCTCATTTTCTCATTTTCCTTTAGAGTTACTTTCACATTTTTTTGTCTTGCTCCTTCAACAAATCAATAAAATAAAAGAAAGGTTGGACTGTATTCCAGTCAGATTCAAATTACTTCTGAGATTTGACATAAACACTTAATCCTTCTCTTTGAGGCAAGATACCACTAACAATTTTGTCTTCCCAAATACAAAAGGCAGAAAAACTTTCTTCTACTACAATTCTTCTCAGATTTTCTCCTTTAGAGATACATATGCAGTTAGTTCTAAAAATGAAGAAAACTCAAAAAAATCCCCAGGTTTCTTGCATCTGTTATATTAAAAATTACACTTTTCAGTTTCTGCCGAAAAATATGATTGACATTTTGCTTGTCCTTCTAAAATGATGTGCCAGTTAAATAATTTATCCTTTAGGGAGATGTTCATTTGGACTATGGTGTTAAGACTAAACTTCGTTGTATCTATATTATTCCCACATGTTCATCTCTATCTATGACATGATAACCCATTCAGGAATGAATTAATTTGCTAATATTCACTGGCAATAATGTTAGCCATGATTATTTTTTGAAAAAACATATTTTAACCTTTTCTCTTTTATGCCAACAAAACTTCTTCTGATGTCTTTCTCTCCTTCCCAGATAGACATCTCATGTTACATATCATATCTGTAAGAAAAAAAAGAAAACTAGAAAAAGGAAAAAAATGAACAATATATCAAAGAAGCCTGAAAACATATGCTAAATACCATACCTATAGATCTCCAATCTCAGAGAAGAGGAGTTATGGGAGACATTCTTTTTTTACCATTTAAAATTATATATATATATATATATGCATATATATATATGTACATGTGTGTATACACATACATACATAACATACCTCTGCCTCCCCCTTCTTCAAGAAGGCAAGTGATGTGATATAGGTTGTGCATATACTATTCTATAATCCACATTTCCCTGTTCTTTGAAAAACAACATATATTGCTTACTCTAGAGAAAAATTCACAGAGGAAATAAAGTAAAAAATGGTTTCTTTTCATGTGCATTTAAACTCTATTCATTCCTTCTATGACAATAAATATTTTTTTGTCATGAATCCCTTGGAGCTGTCCTAGATTCTTGACTTGTTGATAATTGTTAAGTCATTCACAGTCAATTATCATACATAATTGTTGTTTTCTGTGTACAACCCTTTCCTGGTTCTGGCCAATTCACTTTCCATCATTTCATAAAAGTCTTTCTAGGTTTTTCATGTTCATCTTGTTTTTCATCATTGCAAGCATATACCACAATTCACTCAGCAGTTCCCCAATTGATGGGCAACCGTTCAACTTCTAGTTCTTGGCTATCACAAAAAAGAGCTTTAATGAATATTTTAAAACATATAGTTTCTTTTTGTACCCCTGACCACTTTAGGAAATAAACCTATTAATGATATTATTGGTTCAAATAACATAACCAGTTTTATGACCCTTTGAGTAGCATTTTAGATTGCTCTCCAGAATGGTTGAATCAATTCATAGTTCCACCAAACATACATTAGTGACCCTATTTTTCCACATCCTCTCCAACATTTGTCATTTTGCCATTTTATCATTTTAGCCAATCTGATAGGTATGCCGTGATATCTTAGAGTTGATTTGATTCATTCTTAAATTAAGATCTGATTGGCTTCAGAAAAAAAGCAAAACACTAATTTCCCCTGAAATCTTCACATTTGGAGATATAGAGTGCTCAGGGAGGATTAGAAGCTTTGGTGTGAGGGCTTTCCAAACCCTTTTTAGGGACCATAATCCGTGTTTGGTGTCTACCTAAAAACCAATTTTCACCTGTGGCTCCAAGAAATTGTTTGTATGCAGTGGCCACATCTGTTTAGTCCATCTACCAAGTTGGTTTTACCAGGGCACATTAGGGAGACATGAAGACTTCTTTGCCAAAAGAGCAAATAGGAACAATTTTTTTCCAAAGACCACAAAGGTGGTGGAAGCAGAGTGTGGATTGTTTAAAGTCGGGTCATACATTGGTGACACCAAAGTCTGCATCCCAGGCCAGTCATCTTGATATATTTCGCCACCATTCAATTTTTTGGAAAACAGTGACTAACATGGTCTTCCTTACTTAAATCCAATTCATGTGCAAGTCAATACATCACTCTTCAGTCCCTGTTTTAGTTTTTTATCCTGACATTATGGTGTCATTGGTCCTTTCTGAGTATGAAGGATGAACCACATGAGGTTCTTATAGTTATAGAACTAGTCTTTAAGTTCTTAAAGGCAAAAAACATATCTCATATATTACTAATGTCCTCAGTTGGGACCTGTACCCTGTTGGGCATATAAATAGACTCACAAATACAAAATATACAAGTTGAAAGGAAATTAGAGAGGATGAGCTCATAAATAAGAAAAATTGTCTAATAAAATAATGGACGCTTAAAGTATTGAAGGTGAAGTTGGGAGAGAGAAGTGACATGTTGGATGACAAAAACATATAGATAAAAAAGAACTCAGGGGTCTAAAATGATGAGTCAATGGTAAGAAGGCTGCATTAGTATGAAGGAAACTAAAAGTCGTATCTGACTATAAAAGTTTACTGGTTTTCTACATGCTCAGAAACCATCTTTTTACTCATATGTTTTAGAATTTTATAAAATATTAAAGTTAATCTGAATGTCTTATATAGAAAGAACTTAACTTCTTCACCATTTTGAAAGCAAGATATTGGACCAATTTTAGCACTGTGTCATGTTTTATATTGTAAACAATTCTTAATTTTACCCAAAGCAGACAGAACTTCAGTAGTTAAAACCAAAATTTTCTTCTCTATGTTAGGAGGCAGTTTTTCCTTCATCTAGTGATTTGAACTTCTTAGGAGCAGCTACTAAATGATTTTTTAAAATAAGTAATTTGCATATATTATATTGATACTTCTCTTTGAAAGATAAAGGAAATATAGCGCCTAGTCAACTACTGGTCTTGATTTAGGTATATTTGTTATCTAAGTTTTCTGAAAATCAGGCCCTGATAATTCAGTTGATTTTTTATTGTCATGAAAATTTTATTGCTATTTTGAAAAGTTTGTAATATTAATATCAAAATGCTTTCCTCAGTAAAGAAAAATGGGAAAAAAGAGAACAATGGTGCTCTAAGAGGCATGATACTATTTTTTGGCATTGATCAATGCTATAGTTCAATAATGATCTTTCCCCCAAACCAAGTCATTAATAAATTATTTTGGTGTGACTCTCCTTTTTTTTCTCAACACCTCTCTCACATATATTATGCTCTTCTCCTTTCTGATGTTTGAGCAGTAATAGTTGTTTAAATTATAAATAAATAAACACAGTTATAAATTAAAATTTTATTCGAGTATAATTTTCCCATCAAAATATAATTTTAAAAATCAAGTCTCAACAACATTTTGTTTCTATTGATTATATAATTTTTGACACTATTAAAACGTATTTATATTGGGGGAGAGGATAGAAGAACAAATCCTATTTTTTGGCTCTGCCTACCCAATTTCAGATAGTCAAACTAAATCTCTGAGTTTTCACCTAGAATTTTTCTGTGTAAACCAAGGCTTCCTAACTGATATATAGGGTTTTAACACTGTATCAAATGACTTCCTTGTAATGTCATAATTTTCCCTTATATACAAGTCTAGGGGCACCTAACAACATGTGCTGTTTCTGAATTTTTAAAAATTGTACAAACTCATCTTAGTTCTATCCTCTGAGACTAGCTGGAAAAGCTTAATTCGTCTTTTGGGATTGTGTCCCAAACTAGAATGAAGTAGATGATAAGTTTTCTACCTAATGTAGGAGTTTTATTACAATTTAATTCAACCAACATATATTGAATGCCTACTATGCTTTAGATTTCAGCATATTATTGTTAAAAATTGTTTTTAAAGGAAAACGATTGGCATTCTAGAGATCTGGAATCTAGTTTTGTATTCTTTCACTGGCTATAAAACACTAGAAAGTCAGACTTTGAGCCAGAATATTCCTAGCTGTGAATTGTAGGGGCTAGGATAGACCTTTAGGGTCCTTTCCAGCCATCAAATGTATACTTGATTTTCTGACTTCTTATCTAATTTAGAATTGATTGTCTTACCGCTTTCATTCCTAGATACTATCTGAGGATAGCCAGAGAATCAGCAGAGGATATGAAATAGATATTGCTGAACTTGGAAGCAGGAAACTTTGAGTCAAATCCCACCTCAGATACTTTCCAAAAGATAAGAGGCAAATTACTTAACCTCTTGGATCTTAAATGCTCTCATCTGTAAGATAAGGAATGATAATACTTGCTCTCTGTGCCTTATTAATTTTTGTGAAAACAACACTTACTTTTAAATATAACAAAATTTGAATTTTAAATATTTTCAGGACTTAGACTATAGCACTGATTGAATGCTCAGTGGATTATTAGTCCTAAAATAAAGGAAAAGGTCTGCTTTATTAAAAGATCAGATTTCTTATTAGCTGCCAACATAACAGACAGTCTACTTTTTCACTTTAGTTTATGAATGTATGATTTACTGTATAAAAGGGCATAATTAAGTGTGTGTATATGAGAGACAGAAAAACAGAGATTGAGAGAGAAACACAGAATGATATCTTAGTATGTCCTGCTTAATGAGGACTTGCATACTATATGACACCCAGTCTTCATTCTTTGCTTTTAAATGTTCTCTGGGGCTGGACAGAATGGCAATATAGACATCATAGAGACTTGGGTATGGAATCCCAGGACTTGAGTTCAAATCCTTGTTCTGCTAATTTATTTTTTATTTTTAATTTAGTTTAAATTTAATTATTAATATTTTCTGTGCGACCTTGGGCAAATGTATTAAAAGAGAGAAAGGGAGCATGACCAACTTTCTTTTTTATTTTTAAATTTTTGATTGATTAATTAATTAATATATTTTTGCATGGTTACATGATTCATATTCTTTCTCTTTCCCTCTTCCCTCCCCTTTCCTGGAGGCCACAAGCAATTCTACTGGGTTTTACATGTATCATTTATCAAAATCTATTTCCATAACATTAATATTAGCAATAGAGTGATCATTCAAAGTCAACATTCCTAATCATATCCCATTGAACCATGCGATCAATCCTATGTTTTTCTTCTGCCTTTCTGCTCCCACAGTTCTTTCTCTGGATGTGGATAGCTTCTTTCTTATAAGTCCCTCAGAATTGTCCTGCTAGTACAGAAGTCCATTATGTTCAATTGGCACAAGCACTTTCAAAACCCTTAGAAGAGTAAATGAGATGTGATAGCTGAGAAAAGGTTATTCATTTAGAAGAGGACCAATAACATCACAGGATGATGTTGTATGTGAATTGGATTTCAGTGATGTGGTGTTTATAAATCCATCAGTCTCGTTCTCTCTTCCAGAGTCATTGAAGTCCAGTGGCAAGACAGAAGCCAGGATGAGGGATGATGGTCTGGGATTCATGCAGTGGATGGCCTTGGCATCTTAGACATCTGCAGAAGCTCTAAGTGCTCTATAGAACCTGCTTCAGATACCTGCATGGTGGTGGGAATAAATTATTCTAATTTGCTCAGTGCTCTAGGGGAAACATTCACCCATTGGGGTAGAAGTCCTCCTTAACTCCCTGATAAGTTTGAGGTCTGTTTGGTTACCATCAACCTGTTAGCTTTACTGGGGTGTAGTTGCTGTGTACGTCCCAGATAATAGTTGGATTGAAAGGTAAACATTAAAGGTGGAAGAGCAACTCTGAAAAGGACTCAGCAACCTCTCACTGTGGAGGTGCTAGCCTCCCTCATCAGCCCCTTCATCATTTACCTTTCCAAGTACAGAGCATAGAGTGCTACTTCTGGAGTCAGGAAGACCTGAGTTTAAATCCACACTCAGCTGTTAAACCTGGTCAAGTCACTTAACTTCTGATCACGTCAATTTTCCTCAGTGGTAAAGTGGAGATCATAACACCATCTCTCAGTTGCTGTGAGGATCAGATGGGGCTATTTTTACAACTCTTTGCATTCTGCCTGATACACAGTAGGCTCTATATAAATGCTTATTCTTTCCTCTTCCCTTCTCATATAGCACTTAGACATCAGGTCAAGGAAGAGTTGGATTTATATTAATATGACCAAAAGCAGGAAATAGAATGACATCCAGAAAGTTCCCACTGCTATCTGAAGAGACTATTTTTCATGGCAATAGGTTCCAGGTATAAAAAACTAAACTTTATTTTAATAATCTGGGCCTTAGAAGGTAAAGGACTTGTTAATTCATCTAGGATTCTAGTGTAATTTCTCAAAGGTTGAGCAGCTCAAGAGCTGCAACAATATTCCAAAGTAGAAAATAAATAGAATCAAGCAGAGTAATAGTGGTGAAAAGAGTAATAGTGACAAAAAATATAGATATCCATTATAATTATGAGGAATAGAAGATAATGGTAGAGAAGAAGTGGAGCAAGGAGAAGAAAGCCAGAGAGAAGAATTATTCTTGGTTGATAGCCACTCAAAAAACATTTATTAAGCCCATGCTATCTACCAGAAAGGGAGAGCTAGATGGCACAATGGATAGAATACTGGCCTTGGAGTCAAGAAGACTTATCTTCATGAGTTCAAATCTGGCCTCCGACACTAGCTGTATGACCCTTGTTAAGTCACATTACCTAGTTTGTCTTAAAATGAGATGGAGGAGAAATGGCAAACCATTTCATTGTCTTTGCCAAGAAAACCCCAAATGGGATTATGAAGAGTCTGAGATGATTGAACAACAACAAATTCTAGAAAATGTGCTAAGTATCTGGGGAGTGGGGAAGAAGGGTAAAAAAAAGCAGTTTATTCTCTCAAGGAGCTCAGAATCTAGGGAGGGGACAACAGTAAACACTTATATAAAATAAGCTACATACAACATGAATAGGAAATGAACAACAGAAGAATACATTGGGAACCATAAAAACCTTCCTGTAGAAGATAAGATATTAAATTGGACTTAAAGAAACCCAGAGAAAGTAGGAGGTAGAAATGATGAGGGAACACATTTCAAACATAGGGATAAGCAGTAAAAAATGTCTAGGACCTGAAATGCAGTACTTTCTTTGAGAAACAGCTAAAAGGCCAGTGTCACTAGATCATAGGGTTTGTTGGAAGAGTTTAAAGATATTGGGAAAATTTGTGTGAGTAGGGAGAGCAGGTGATAAAGGGCTTTGAATGCCAGAACATTTTATATGCCAGCGTGAATGTTATAAGAGTCAAAAGAGTTTGAGTAGAAGGGGTAACATAATCAGACCTGAGATTTTAGATCACTTTGACAGATGATTAGAGGTAGAGAGAAACTTATGGCAGCAAGACCAACAAGCAGGCTCTTAGTTCAAAGAGTCTTAAGCATGGTTGCAGTGCCAGTGGACAGGCATATATGCTAGAGATGCTACGAAGGAAAAATCTACAGATCTTGAAAACAGATTGGATATGGAGGTGAGAGAAAGTGAGGAGTCAGGGGTGATACTTATAATATGAGTGTGCATGTCTGGGAGGATAGTGGCACAATCCACAGTAATAGTGAAGAAAGAAAAAGGGCAGAATTTGGGAGGAAATATAATGAGTTCAGTTTTGGACATGTGGAATTTAACATTTCTTTTTAAATTTAATTTAATTTTTAAAACCCTTACTTTCCATCTTAGAATCAATACTGTGTATTGATTCAAAGGCAGAAGAGTGATAAGGGCTAGGCAACAGGGGTTAAGTGACTTGTCCAGGGTCACCTAGCTGGGAAGTGTCTGAGACTAGATTTGAAACTAGGACCTCCCATCTCTGGTCGACCCAGCTGCCCCTGAATTTAATATTTCTATTGGACACCTGACTTCTGGAACTAGAAACCTCATAACCAGTTGAATATGTAAAGCTGGAATTTAGCAAACAGGTTAGGAAAAGGAGAAAAAAGAGATAAAAAGAGAAGAATAGAGGAAAGGAGATAAGAATAGGGACTCTTAGCAGTACATTTTGAATCATCTCTAGTTAAAAGACATGACCTGAATGAAGGAAAGTTTCCTCAGTCTCCCTATGTAGGAGACTGAGGACTGGCAAGAAAGGTAAGAAGAGAACCAAGAGGAGGAGAATTATCAAGGAAAAGGGTATGATCTATAATGTAAGTGGCTGAAAAGAAATACAGAAGGTTGGGCATTGGGGAAAATCATTATATTTGACCATTAATGGATCACTAGTAACTGGGAGAGATCACTTTCAGTTAAATGATGAAGTTGGAAGCCAAAATGTAGAGATTTAAGAAGAAAATGAGTTGAAAAGAAGTTTATTGCTTTTTCAAGGTGCATAGGGAGAAAGAGAGAGAGAGAAAGAGAGAGAGAGAGAGAGAGAGAGAGAGAGAG
>NC_058133.1:90364045-90509654 GCF_016433145.1 Gracilinanus agilis | reverse complement strand
AGAGAAGAGAAGAGAAGAGAAGAGAAGAGAAGAGAAGAGAAGAGAAGAGAAGAGAAGAGAAGAGAAGAGAAGAGAAGAGAAGAGAAGAGAAGAAAAAGTAGATATATGGAGTGGTAGCTAATATACATGGAGAGGTTTTTTTGAGGATGAGGTGACAAGAACATGTTTGTACTCAGTAGAATAGTTGTGATTGAACATAAATGATAAAATGAGGAAGAAAGAGGAGACAATATGCTGAAGAAAACAGGATAGATAGGAGTCACTCGTGAATACAGTGAAGTTTGCCTTAAGAAGGAGAAGGATCAACTTACTAGAATTAGAATCCGTAAGAATCTGTGGGGAATAGATTTTTTTTTCAGGTCAGAAGCATATCTATGACCATAATATTAGTCAGGAAGACTGTACAGGTCTGGAGTGGTGGGGGTAGTAGAGAGTAACTGGCTGAATAGCTTCATTAGGAGTTGAGATGTGAGTCCTTTCCATAATATTACTGTGTGAATAAAACTATTCAATATTTGAATGCATATTGTGAAGCATTTAGTAATTACTTAATAGTTAGTAGATGATTAATTGACTGATTTGAAGCCTTGTGAAGCTAAATTCTTGTAAGGGGTATTGATAGCTATGGGGTGTTCCATGAAAAAATTTCTCAGGTTCTACTTGAGTAAGGGCAATTAAGTCTCTAAAGAAAGTTCAGTTTAATTATTAAGTCTCTAAAGAAAGTTCAGTTTAATTATATAAAATATTATCAACCCATTATTTGCAAAGTGTTGCTTTGGAAACCAAAAAGAACAAAATGAGACATCTGCAGATTTTCATAGTATTTCAAAGAGAAAAGTGAACTCAGATGCCGTCTAGTCCAGTCGGTACCTGAATAGATATTATTTCTACAACATACATCACAAGGCATTATTCAGTCATCTATTCAGGGGAAGTTTATTAAGTCTTGAAACAGTTTATTCCACTTTTGGTTGGATTTAATTGTTAGAGAACATTTCAAAAAACCAAATGCAACAAAACATTTTCTTTCTACAACTATTAACCTGCATTTCATAGATATAACCTCTGGGATTAAGCAGTATGAGTCTAGGATCATAGATTTAGAACTTAATGTAAACTTTTGAATCATCTAGTCATTCTTTGTAGGAGGAAACTAAGACACAGGAGGAGGCAATACTTGACCTATATGACCTGATTACTAGGTGACATAGCTGAAAATCAAATCCAGATCCTTTAACTCAAATCTCAGGTCTCTTAATTAATAAAACATGCTATATGCTATCAACTCATCCTGCAAATAAGTCTTTCTTGCTTCATTTCTTTCATTAAATATTCATTTGATATCTTCATACATTTAAAGTACTTTACATTTTAATGTGTTGGGTGGCAGGGATCTTCAACATCTGCTGAAACCATTTTTGGTAAAAAGATTCTATTTTATATGAATTTATTGAGAACATTATAGTTTTTAAATTGCTTTTCAAATAAATGTTTCCTTACTCTTCCCTTCACTTTTTTTCATCTTATCTCATTTGCCCTCATTTAATTGCATGAAATTAGGAAGGAAATGTTCATAACTGTGTAGCATCATGATGACCAAACATTCTGTTCCAGTTATTTTCATCTTATCACTGAACACAGTGACTAGTCCTTCCTTCCCCTTCCTATTATTTTTTTCATGTTATATTCCTCCTTTAGAATGAAAAACTACTTTAACATTACATTGTTCTTTAGTTAAAGGTGATTCTGCCACCATCATTATGTAATAATCATTTTTGTTGTTACCAGAATTATTTTCAGCCTTCATAATAACTGAATTAGAAATCACAGCAATTACCAAATGCAAAGGGTACAAGTACAAGTACAAACTCTCTCATCTCTCTCTCTCTCTCTCTCTCTCTCTCTCTCTCTCTCTCTCTCTCTCTCTCTCTCTCTCCATATGGAATAGATGGCAAGAAATATCAAAGGAGAAGGCATGGGCAGAAATGTTGGGTGTTGAGACCAAAAAGACCTCTTCTAGAACATAGTATTTGAGATTTGATTTGAAGGAAACTAGGAGTACTAAAAGGCAGAGGTGAGGAGGAACAACATTCCAATGACAGGAGATAGCTAGTGAAAAATGCGACTAAAAATCAAGGAAGAAAGGAAAGAAACAAAGATGTTCCATATTTAAATGCATCGTGGTAGCTTACTAGCAAAGATTATATTTTTGTGTTTGGGCAGAAAAAAATCCAACACAAAAATTATCCCTTAAATTTGTATAATGACTTAAAATTATAAAATATTTTACACACATTATCTCTTTTTAGCTTCTTAGGAGCTCTACAGAGATGATATTATAAGTAGTAGTATTCAAATTTTATAGAAGAGAAAATGGAGGCCCACTGTGAATGATTTTTTCTGATGTTATATTGTTAGAACAATCAGAACCCCAGAATGCAGCAACTATCTTACTCCAAATTTGATAGTCCTTTCCCTGTGGCAGGCTGGCCCCTACTATACCTCCCTATGCTACCATTAAGTCAACAAATGTAAGTATTGCTGAAATGTGCACTACTCAATCACCGACATTTCCCAAGGAAACTGAGAAAGTTGTGAGTTGTTCCTTTTTGTCAGCAAGTAGCAGTGTGTATTTTAAATTGTGGTGAGCAATTTCTCTTCCTGTCATTTGATACTCCATTTCTTACAGGGCTTTAAAAAAATGAGCACTGTAAAGGAGGCCAATTTTGGCATTCAATTCTCATGACAAAATATTAAGTGTTTTATTGTTGACTGGGGGAAAAATACCGAACACACTTTGGATGTTTTTCAGGAAAACTTAAATTGACTAAGAGTGGCTCTTTTATGTGGGTATGAGTGTTTCAAGGTCGTATACTAAGATTTAAATTTGGGTAGGGAAAATGTTTGTTAATTGATGTCACAAATAGGCAATTAATCATATTTTACTGTCCTTTACTGTCAAGTATGGGGGGTTCTAATTAAATTTACCAAAATATAAACAGTCTGCTGGTAGAATTTATCATATATTATATTAAAATATTAAAGAATATAGTCAAGGTTATCAAAGCTACTCTTACTAAGAGGAAAGCTAGAACAGTCAATCATCAAGCATTTTTCTTTACTATTCTCAAAAAAAAGCATTCCCAATAAACTATTAAATTATCTAGCCATGAAGGACAAACACACCTCACTCTAAGAATCTATTTGTGAATAGAGTAACACAAGGGAAAAAAAACAACTAGTCAGGTAAAATTTATATTTGAACCACATGGCTACTTCTTTGTGGACCCCTTCTTCTTAATGTGGCTCCTTTAAGCCACAGCTGAAAACAAATCACTACCATCTATTAATAAGAAAACGATTGAAATATTTAACAGAAGGGTTTAAGGACTCAAGATTATATGAGATAAGAGAAGAAAGGACTTAGCCCAGTGTAATATAGAAGAATTCAAACATAGTATTGTCACTATTATATGTTTCTACTAAAAACTATTAGTACTATTATGTATCTCTACTAGATACTGTACTGTTATTACTGTTAATACTGAGCAACCAGGAGCTACCACCAAAAAGGGTTTTGTCCCAGAGGAAAATGTAGAGTGCCTATGTTTGTATTATGCAACTCTATATGTACCATCTGAGTATAATATATACACATATGAATATTTATACACATATAAATCAATTTATTAAAATTTTAGTTTAATGGAACTCATTTAGTTAAATTGGACTCATTGATTAAATTAATTAAACAAATTTAACTTAATTACTTAAAATTAACTTGCTAATTAAATGGAGATTTGATTTTTAAACATAATATTGACATAAAATGCTCCTTTTGGAAGATAAATTGAGCTATAGATTTGGGGATTTTTTTGTTAATATAATGAAATATATTAAGGCAGATGTGATTATGTGAAATTACAAAGGTTTGATATTCAAATAAAAGGGCTCATATTAGTGATTCTATCATATTCTGAAGATTGCTTCTTAAAAACACCTTTCTGAAATTACATGTATATATGGGTATATATGTATACTGATTTACATATATCCTGCGAGATTATTTCTATTTTTCAAAAGGGCATGATGATAATTAGAAGATAGAAAGACAGAGTTCCAATGTGGCCTCAGACACTTTCTAGCTATGTGGCCCTGGGCAAGATACCCAATTGCCTATGCTTACTTCTCTTCTGCCTTGAAAGCAACACTTACCATTGATTCTAAGTGAGAAGGTAAGGGATTTTTTTAAAGGACATGACATATTTGTATGTATTTTCATTATATATCTATCTTTATCTTTAGAGAGAGAGATGGACAGATATAGATGAAGAAAAAGCGACAGAGATAGCATGGAAGCTTTGAGCCATTCCATTTCTAATCTGAATGACTTTGCCCCACTTTATCCTGCTGACTTTGTGGTGGTAGTACCATATTTTTTCTAAACTCAGTGTGAACCATCCTGCTGCTCAGAACTCCAGAAATAAAGTCATCCATGATATTCAGTCTCCTCAATAACAGGAAGTATACTATATGTTGGGTAACTGCCACCCTTCCCAGCAACTAAGATACTTTAAGAAACAGTCACAAGAGCTGAGGAAATTCACCACAATTTTAAAAATATGTCCTTAATCATCAGTTTTCAGAATGTGATAGAACCCTCAATAGAAGTTCATATAACCTGGATATCAATTTTGTGATTTGAATATATTTCACTATAATAAAAGGATAAGTATAATATTACTACATTTACCTTCCAAAATGAGTATTTGATGCAAATATTTTATTTAAAAATCAAACATCTATTTAATTAATAAGTTAACTATATATTATTAGTTTCCAATAGATGTTCTCTTAAATACTAATGAATTTTCTAACATTTCTTTATAATTTGAAGTTTAATCCATCTTTAAAACCCTAATTATTCTTTAACTACTATTAGAGATTTAATTAATTACCAAACTTTCAGATTGATCTCCTGTGTTCCAATTATACTCTAATAAATATTTATACCATCATCAATTTTTAATGATAAAGGGAAATAATACTGTTAGACCTTGCGATGGTCAGTGAAAGTTACTTATTCTTTGACATTGATTTAATATGTAAACAAGAGCCAATTACTTTGTCTTTCGGCCATGCCCTTTGGAAAAAATTCAATAATGTCTCTTTATTATCTGACATGAAGTTCATTAATGCTTGCAAATTGTTAATACTTCTGGTTATCACTATTATGCTTTTTATTAATACATCAAATAAAATTATCATTAGTTAAAGCTATGCATTCAATTATTAATTAAATAAATTAAAATATTTTAATTGTGGCATAGAATCAGGAAAGACCTAGGTTCATGCTATTCCTCTGACAATTATTAATAATGTGACCCTGGTCAAGTCAGTGAACCTTTTAATTCTCCAGGGAGTTCTCTAAAATTATAAGTATTAGATGAGAAGAGAATAAATATTTACATGGTATCTACCAATTCTCCAGGTAGTGTGCTAAGCACATTTTTAATAGATAGTATCTCATTTGATCCTCACAACAATCCCTGAATGTAGGTACTATTGTTATCTCCATTTTTACAGATAAAGAGTGAATCTGAGCCTTAAGTGACTTAGCCAGGGCCACAAAGCTAAATATCTGAAATTACATTTGAACTCATCTTCCTGATTCTAGGCTCAGTATCTATACACAGTGCCTCCAGATGCCTCTTAATTTACAATTTAAGTGCATCACAAAATAGTGTCTACAGCAAGAGATCTTCAAATAGATGAACTTACATGAAAAGTGCAAAAACATAAAATAAAAAATATTCATTTTAATAATACTAAATGGAAATTAAAGACTAGACTAACAGTAACCTCAGAAAATATTATGTTTCCCTCTTTAAAGCCAGCTCTATATTTCTGCTAATAATAGTATACCTTCTAGTGACAGTCAGATTGATAGTTTTCTTTTACAAAGTGAGATCTCTGGCTTTGAAAATGCCAGGAACTTTTTGTGACTTGTAGTTCATATGACAATGATGGAGTACCTACTTAAGCTGGCAGTATTCATTGGCGAATAGGTGTGTTGATGAATTTCCTTGGGAAAAATAGCCAAATTAGTCTTCAGTGTTTAGCTTCCTCTTTGTATTGTCTTTATTAAAGCATTGATTAATAAATAGCACATATAAGCTTATAAATAGAGTTTAATATTAATATAGTCAGATGAAGATAGCAATAGGAAAGTTAGGAAGGAGTTTGGAAAACATTCATCTACCTTCCAAATAATTAATCTTCAGAGAAATATATTGTTATCCATCTCTTTAGCTAACATCCTAGGGGAAGTAGATGCTCTTATTATCCTAAATTCATTATAATAGCATTTTATTTTTTCATCTCCTGGCCCCCCAAAACAATAAGCACTAAAACAAAAGCAATTAAAATATAGTTCATGTTTCACAATTTCCTCTGCTAATTAGCTTAAATAGAGAATCACTCTTTCACATTGAAGTACTCAGGTGTAATTAATCTTAAAGGAACAGGAAAAGTGAACAAGTCTAGCAACTTTATTCAGAAAAAGCATCAATCATAAGTGATCTCATTAGCCTCAAGAGCAGCATTTTCCCTGGGCCCTGTTAAAAGAAGTGGAGGGTATTGGCTTCCTTTGTTTAAATATTAATTTTGTTATATTTTGTGTGAGATTACCAAGCAATCACTTTGTCCAACAGTAGCACTGAATAACATTTTTAAGAAGCGAAATCTGTAGCTAAGAGAAGGATATAATAATGGACACAATAATAATGGCTGAATTTTACTAAGCACTTTAAATACATTGTCTCACTTGATCTTTATGATACCCTTGGAGACAGTGCTATTTCCCATTTGACAAATGAAGAAACACAGGTTGAGACTTACCCATGTTTATGTAGTTGGAAACAGACTATGGCAAAGTTTAAAGGTATGTTTCCCTGACTCCAAATTCAGTACACTATAGTTTATTGTACACAGACACTATCCTGAAGCAAAGCCTTCATTATTGATTCATTTATTGAAAAATCTTATAAATGTTCTCTTTCCCTCTGGCTGTCTCTGTCTCTCTCTTTTTCTCCTCTCTTTCTCTCTCTCTTTCTCTCTCTCTCTCTCTCTATCTCTCTCTCTCTCTCTCTCTCTATCTCTCTCTCTCGTCTCTCCCTTTTTCTTTCTCTCCAATTCATCCTTCATATGCTTAGATGAAGGACTAGAGATACATGGAATCTTTTGTAGATATAGATCTATGATCCTATAACCATCTAATGTTCCTACTAAAGAAGTTCAGGGGGCTATAAAATGTATTATATGCCAATCGAAATCCTTTGCAATATGCTGCTAGCCTATTTTCTAGGATTTTTTTCATGTTATTTCCTTTTATCATTCTCTCTTTCCATCCGACCTGCCCTATTGATTTTTTCTTTAGTATCTCCAAGGTTTAGCAGAATACCTGGAGTAGAGTAGGTGCTTAAATGTTTGCTGAATGAAATAATACATTTAAAATCAATTTCCCCCAAAAAAGTGGCCTCAGACACTTACTAGCTGCATGACCCTTGGCAAGTTACTTAATCTCTCTCAGTTTCCTCAGCTGTAAAAGTGGGATAATCATATCATCGACCTACCTCCTGGCTTAGATGTGATGATCAAACAAGTTAATATGTAAAAATGATTAGCACTGTACCTATGCACATGATAGGTAAGTCCTCTACATAATTTAAATATGGCAACAGAATCACAAATTTTAAGACTTAGGATGGATCTTAGCAATCAACAAATTAATATATAGATCCTCACTATGATATATCTGACAAATGATTGTTGAACCTAATCTTAAATGCCTTCAAAAAGGGGAAAATCAGGCTTTTAAGGCAGCCCATTCCACTTAGGACAACTCTAGTTATTAGAAAAAATTAGTTATTTCCCCCTCCCCCCCAACATCTAGACTCAACTTTCCTTTGTGTATATTTTGCCTTTTTTTGTACAATTTAGGGTCAGCTAGTAGTATAGTGGATATGGGCCTGGAGTCAGTAAAACTCATCTTCATGAATTCAAATCTTGCATCAATTACTTAGTAGCTATGTGACCCCAAACAAGTCATTTAATCCTTTCTACCTCAGTTTATTCAGCTGTAAAATCATCTGGAGACAGAAATGGCAAACCCCAATATATTTGCCAAGAAAACCCTAGATGGGTTCATGGAGATTAGGACATGATTTCTCTTAGATTGATGGATTCTGTGTAAAAATGGCATAAATTGAAATAACTGAGTTGAAGATTGTTAAACTCTTGATTACTCTTTAGCTGTAGTTTGTGAGGACCAAAAACTTGTCATAGATAAATTTTAGTCAACATAATAATTTAAGAAGTAATAAATTTTGACAACCATAATAATACAACACGAGATTGACATTGATGTATCTATAGAGGATGAAGTCTCACCAAGATAACCATGTAGAGAAAAAAAACAATAGACAACCCCTAAAATATAATGAATCTTTTCATGGCTAAGGCAAGGAATTTTGATATTCCAGTGGCATTTTGAAATAACTAATGCCAACTGCCCAGAATATTTGATTATTGGAAACAAGATGCACAACATGATGCTGTTTTTACTAATTAAGTGAAATATTATTTTTAGACTAAAAACAAGTAATAAAAATAAGATTCTGTCTTTTGTAGACATGCCACTGGTGTTGAGGTCGCTCACAGAGAAGTGAGAAAATAAGACAGACACAATCTTAAATAGATGGTATTCAATTAGTTTCCATATGAAAAGTCAAGGAGCAAAAATGAGGAAACTTGAAGAGCATATTTATTTTCCTTCAGAAAGGAAACAGGTAGTTAAAATACAATGGCTTTTAAAAATGATTTTACTGTTTTATATATAACACACTAAATAGAACTAATATATTGGTTTACCAAGGTATTTGGCATCCTATCCATTAATCTCATTTATACCTATTTCTGATCATTAAATTTTTAAAATAATTTCTTCAGTCATGGTTTTCCCAAAAAATATGAAGAGGTATGTTTAAAAGTATATGTTAATGATTAAATACTTCTAGTCAGAATTTGTGAGATAAATATCAGTAATAAACAAAAATAGGAAAAGATTTGTTACCAAATATATTTGCTCTGGTTTGCTACTATTTATTTTTTCCACATTTATGAAACTACTACAGTTGAAAGTTGAAATGATTACAATTCTAAGCTGATTATTCATTAGATACTTCAATACTTATGGTACTTGGCTTTGTTTCTAGTATCTATGGCAGAATTTATACTGCCATTTAAACATTATGTTATACATTTCATAATTTTTACTTATCTCTAGTTTTTTATCTTATATTTTTTCTTTGATAGTCTTTTTTATCATGAGTCTCTTGGAGTTTTCTTGAATAATTTTATTGCTGATAACAGTTAAGTCATTCACAATTGATAATCATTGCCTATTCATGTCCCTTGCCCATTTATCAATTGGGGAATGGCTTGATTTTTTATACAATTGATTTAGCTCCTTGTATATTTGATTAATTAGACCTCTGTCAGAATTTTTTGTTATAAAGATTTTTCCCAGTTTGTTGTTTCCCTTCTGATTTATATTAATGCTGTTACTGGTACAATGTTTTTTTGTTTTTTTTTTAGTTCTGTTCACTTATTGTAAGTCTGTTGAGGTGTTTTTGTGATCATTCTCTGTTATTTCTTATAGCACAACAGTATCCTATTATATTCATATCCTCCAATTTTTTTTGTCATATTAGTCAGTCTGATAGGTGGAAGTAGAACATTGGAGTTGTTTTAATGTACAATTCCCTAAAAGTGATTTGGAGCATTTAAAAAAATATGACTAAAAATAATTTTAATTTCTTCACCTGAAAACTGCCTATTTTGAGATGCCAATCATTTATCAATTGGAGAATGATTGTGCCCTTAAAATTTTGACTCAATTCCCTATTTAAGAAATGAGACTTTGAACAAGGACATTTGCAAAAATTCTTATCTTTTTTTGGTTTTCCTTCTAATCTTGATTGTATCAGTTTTATGCAAAACCTTTTTTAATTTAATGTATTCCAAGGTATCTGTTTTATATTTCATAATGTTTTCTATTTCTTACTTGATCATAAATTCTATACATTTCATATTTACATATGAATTTCATATATAGTTTATTTCCTCCTCATTACTTTTTGCAACTTAGCAACTTCACTCTCTGTGCTTCCTGCCCTCTAAAAGAAAATCAAGTATTTTTTGTGTTGACTATGTGCCAGGCACTATGCTAAGCCCTGAAGTATTAAAAAAACAAACAAAAATAATCCCAATCCTGCCTTTAAGGAACTCATATTCTTAAGGAATAGACTATATAAAAATTCAAACAATAGGAGATTATCTCAGAGGGGAAAGATTTAGCATTTATGGAGCATCAAGTAGAGTCTCCTATAAAAAGCAGAATTAGAGGTGAAACTTGAAGGAAGTTGGACAAACTATTGAGGGTTGTGAGGAAGGGGAATATTCCTTGGTTGGGAATATTACATATGAAGGCAAAGAGCCAAGTAGGGAAATGTCCTTGTGAAGAACAGCAAGTAAGCTAGTGTTCAAGGCTAGTAACTTGATCAGTGTAAAATGTAAGAAGCCTAGAAAGGCAGGAAGGAACCATGCTATGAAGAACATTAAGAACACTTGCAACCAAAGAGAGGACTTATATTTGATACTAGAGCTAATAAGATACTGAAGTGTATTGAAAGAGAATGTGGAATGGAATGAGGATGATACAATTAGATATATGCTTTAGAAAAATACTTGAAAGCTAAATGGTGATTGGGAAGAGCATGGAGTAGACCTTTGCATCTTTACTATTTGTAATTTGACATGGTACTTTTAGAATAATTATATTCACAAATGCAATTTAAAATTTAAAATGGTATCTTAGCAATATTTCTAAAAGTTAGGTGGAGGAATCTAGAATTATCATAGATTACGTGTGAAGGAAATTGAGTCTGAGAGGAATTAAATTATTTGTCTAAAATCATACAAAAAAGAAAATGACAGGGAGGAGACTCAGGCTTAAGTCTCAGGACTTAATAGGCAAAAGACTGACCACTTTGTTTTGTGGAATCCACAAATTTACCTTTGTACCTTGGGAACTTGCCTTCAAGGAACTCTCAGACTGTCTCTTGTCCTTGAGTAAATAATAAGCCTTCACATACCAAATGATCTCAGTCTAGATAAAATTAAGAGAAATAATTAAATCTTAAGTACCCTTTCATCTTAGAAGTTTCTCATGTTGTATCTAGGCCCTGTCCAGGTAGCCCAGTCCTAGCTGAAATCCTCCTTTCCTAGTCTCCATGTAAGCCATTCAATTGTCCTTCATTTCCTTTATTCCCCAAAGTGTATATAAGATCCCAAATTCTTCAATTCATTGGAAATGTTTATGAGGAAATTCCCATAATGGACATTCCCATTCATGGTGGATTTTCTGGAAGACATTGTTCCTAGACTCCCAGAGCTTGACTCTTTGTGGTGTATTTATGACTCTGTATGGTGGCTGTATTAACTCTGTCTCCCTTGTCCTGATTAAAGACTTGTTTAGTGGTTCTGTGTTTTTCCAGGCTGATAAGACTTAGGCAAAGACTCTCCACTCAACTGAGTTGTCTGTGACTTGTCAAGCTATCCCTTGCATTTTCAGAATCATTTCAGGATCATCTCCTCCCCTTCAGATTAAGATATTCACACACGCACATATAAATACACATATGCATATTATAAACATATATAAAAATATAAATATATATGTATTTATACTACTTCATCCTTGATGGAGGAATTAGAACATATGTAATATTCACTGGAAATTGTTTTTAACAAGAACCACAATTTTGAAATTTGTTTCATCTATAAAGCATTTAAAATAAAATGCAATTCGAGACCTATTTGATTTAAACTATTTCCATTCAATTTGGCCTATGGGACATTAAAATAAGTTCATCTAGTCAGTAGCAAAAATCTCTTTGGAATGAAACCTGTCAGTTTCATTTCATTAAAGCAATGACCTGAGTAGAAAATTGACATTGAGCTGTGTGTTTCTTTCTCAACACAATAAACTGAAATTTAGACCAGATTGAAAACATATAAATCTCCTATATGAAAGTTTCCCCCACCTCTAGGAAACTTTCAAATGCTTAATAGGCAGATGGTGGATGTTTTATTCTTAACAGCATTTTCTTTGAAATTTCTTCCACTTTGGAGATAATTAAAGAAGAGTGTTTTAGCAGACAAGTCATTATTCTCTTTTTGAAATAGAAAATAAATAGAATATGCCCTAGGAAAAAAACACTTGACTAAAGGGAGTAAGATGTGTACGTGAGGGAGAGGTTATCAATTGTATCTCTTGCTCTAATGGTGTTTGGTTTAATGTAGAAAGTGTTGGATTTTGGTTCAAGACTTTTCCCTGCCAATTATGTACTACACAATCTTGTGCCAAACTCTAACCCTCCCTGAATCTCAATTGTGTCAGCTCTAAGGAAATATAATACTACC
Organism: Gracilinanus agilis; assembly: GCF_016433145.1. Taxonomy (NCBI): domain Eukaryota; kingdom Metazoa; phylum Chordata; class Mammalia; order Didelphimorphia; family Didelphidae; genus Gracilinanus; species Gracilinanus agilis. The sequence continues at coordinate 90,497,108 of NC_058133.1, read as the reverse complement.
TCTCCGACTAGTTTACAGAATTATATTAGCTAACTAGGGTTAATAATGAACAAACATGTAAGAACTTTATAAAATATAAAATATTAGATATACTCCTGTAATTTAGTGGGTACATCAATGTGTACAAAAAGTGTATAAAAACCCAGCATGTTCTTGGAGGCTTTCTTTTAAGCATTTTGACAATTGTTTTCTGACTTTGTGCAAGTCAGGTTCTCTCTTTCTCCCCTCCTCTCCCTCCCTGAGGCAGTAAATAGTCTAATATAGGTTTTATCAGTGCTTTCATTTAATACATCTTTGCATATTCCCCATGTTAGCCCTCCCTTTGTCAATCCTCTCTTTTTTATTCTTCCTTCACTTCTTACTACCCTATTGGGTAAAATAAATTTCTAAAACTGAGTGTGGATATATTCCCACTTTGTGGCAATTACAATGAGGGTAAGGTTCAAACATTGCCAACCACCTCCTCATCTTCTCTACTACTATACTGATTCTTTCATACTTCCTTATTTGAGGTAATCTACCCTCTATTTTCTCTCCTTTTCTCTTTTCACAGTGCATTACTCTTTCTTATCCCTAGATTTTAAAAATTACTATCCTATTATATTCAATTTATTCCCGGCTCTGTCTATATATACTATTCATTGCCCTAATAATAATAAAGTTCTTAAATATTCTGAGACCTTTAAGAATCTCAAGTACTTTGGGTATTTTAGGCATTTCAAATATCATAACTATCTCAAGTATCTTAGTTATTACAAATAGTATAATCAGTTTAAACCCATTTTCCCCTTGATTACCTTATAGTATCTTAGGAATCTTAAATAACTCTTGTACCATAAGTATCTTAAATATTCTAGTTATCACTTCCCCCTGTAAGGAATGTAATTAATTTAATCCCATTGCTTCCCTTGACTGTTTTAAATATATTAATTGCTTTAGGTATTTCTTACACTATAGAAATTTTAAATATACTATTTAGCATACTTATATTTATATTTATATTATATTATATACTTATATTATTTTCTCCCTAATTTGGGATTTCTGAAATTTGGCTATAATAGTCCTAGGATTTTAAAATTCATATTTTCTTTCATAGAGAAGCCATCTACTCCCACTGCTTCATTTGAAAGATAAGGTAGTGCAGGCTCAGATAAATTATTTTTAATTATTTTTATTTTTTTCTTGATTACATGCAAAAACAATTTAAAAATCATTTTCTGACATTTTGCAATCCATGTTTTTTCCCTCCCTTTCACCCTTCTTTTCTCTTTGAGAAGTCAGGTAACATGATAAAGTTTGTACATATCATACAGAATAATTTTTAATGTTCATCATGTTGCAAAATGACGCATAATGTTTACACTAGAGAAAAAAAATCATGAAGGAAATAAAATGAAGAATGGTACACTTTAGACTGTATTCAGACTCTATTGGAGTCTTTGAGTCCTCTTTGACATTGAAATTCAGTATAAAAATTCACTTTATTATATTAATTTTTATCTCATGATTAATGCCCTATTCAACCTTAAAAAAAGATTCTGAGGTTCCTTGAAATTCAGAATATTTCCATGATTATTTGTTGACTACTTTGACTCTTTAAATCAGTCAGGAATGTCTGTGAAATTTGCTTTTATATTTCACACAAACTTAGTCTCATATGATTTAGTTTAAAACCCTCTTGGTTATGTTTCATTTATCATAGTTATTCTTTAAATCACAATCAAGCCAGTCATAGTTAGCAATTTAAACATTGTCACTGGGTTACTCTTATAAAAGATAACCTATAATTTTCTCCTTTAAATCCAGTTAAGTTTTTAGATGGAGATAATTCTTTGAGTAGAAAAAAAATGAAAGCCATAATGAATCTTTCAATAAAAATGTCTTCAAAATCCTGTAATGCTCATTTTCCTTATATTTTCCTCTGAACAATATGTACATTTTTAAAGCAAATAAAGGAGGAAGATTTGATCATATGATGAACTGATTGTTTCTATGTTTGTATCCAGATTTTGTTAGAACCATAAGTTCTGATTTGATCTGTTCTGTTTATGTTATTTTCCTGGTTGAATTCTGAGTTAGTTAAGAATCTTCAATGACTCACAACTGGTGAAAAACATAACTTGTGGTTTATTTATGGGCGTTTACCCTGTTTTATGACTATAGAAAGTATGAGCATATCTCTTTAGGCAATTTTATATGGATTCCTAGTGAAGAGCTGGACTTTACAAAGGAAAAAATGACTAGATGTTCCATCATATGAGTAGTTATTTCATCACTAAGTTGAATACTTACCTATATATGTTATCTTAGAAACTTAATCTGCAGAGCTACTTTTGTCAATATTTTAATTATATATATTAATTATGTGCTAATGGAAAATTTACTTAATCACTCATTTTTTATAGACAAACCTTGAAGATTATGAGTTATGGGTGAATTGCCTAGTTAACTACCTAGAAACAACTGAGTGATGTGGACATCATGTTTGATCTATAATCAGAAAGAGATGATTTTGAATCCAACATTAGACATTTAATATCTTTGTAACCATGGGAAAATCATTTAACCTCTGCCTCAATTTACTCATATTAAATAGCATGTAAGTAGCAGCAGAGGTAATAGAGAAAGAAGGTCTGGAGTTTATCAAGGGAAGATGACAGATAAAATAAACAAAGCATTTGAGAGTTGATAATAGCATAGAGTTGAGCTAGATCTACAAAGGGTCAGTTGGGAAGGATGAAAAATATAATTAGAGTGCGAGTGATGGCCTGAGAAAATGAGAGATAAGAAGACCAGAGGCTACAGTGATGATGACCATCTTTTTTTAGGAGCGTTGAGACATAGGGAGAAATGGAAAGATAGCTGATTATGATTAGATAAAGCAATTTCAAAATTCTTGACCAGGGAAGTAAAATATTTTTGAGCAAGAATAATGTTATGATTATCTCTATGTATAGTTGTGATGAGGTGGAGGATTAAGTCATGGAAAAATTAGCAATTAATCTTGATTGGATCATAAATTTAGATCAAGTGATCATGAATATCAGTGGTAAATTGAGTATCTGCACACAGAGGAGAGATGGAGCCCCCCTCCCCCAATCTAATGTGCCCCTTTTCAGCCTGGGCATAGGCCAACTTTGGGATCCCTGGACCCTGACTAAACCAACAACAGAGCACTCCATACTCTCTAAGTCCCAGGCCTTGGCACCAGCACTTGGACCTTTAAAGCCTTCCCAGTGGTGAACACCTAGCCTTAGAGCAAAATAGCTCATAGGAAGCCATCAGCAGAGGAGACAACATCAACAGCTGTCAGAATTCCTAGTTCACAGACAAAAAAGAATGCTGGGAAAATGAGCAAACAGCAAAAGAAACACTTAACTTTAGAAAATTTCTATGAAAACCAAGAACAAAGCAGAGACAATGAGGATGGTGAGATCCAACCAACCACATACAAAACTTCAAAGAAAAATTGAAATTGGTCTCAAGCACTGAAAGAACTCAAAAAGGAATTCAAAAATCAAATCAGACAGTTTGAAGAAAAATGGGGAAAAAAAGAAAGTAATTTAAAAAGAAAATAGCTAAAAAGGGAAATTAAGAAAGGTCTGATTGGCAGTGTCGTGTGAAGGAAGTGAAGTCTCAGTCAGTTCCAGAAAAGAGGTATCATGATACAGTAAATGATTTGTTGGATTTTGAGTCAGAATACCTGGTTTTAAAACCTGGCTTAGGCTCTTATAATCGTGGGACCATTGGGTCAATTATTTAATCTCTCTGACTCAGCTTCTTCATCTATAAAATGAAGGGCTCAATTAGGTGGCTTTTAAGTCCTTCTGAAGCTCTAAATCTGTGATCCTATGACTGAAGGAACAAAAAGGGAGGAAATATAAAATGAAAGGAAGTTTAATCTTGAATTTTGGAAGAATCATTGGAATGCGCTGTCAGATCTAGAGTGGGAAATAGGCAAGCAGGTAGGATTAAAGTGCACATAGGAATAGACAACTGTCATTAGAGAATATAATTTATTCTTCAGCAGGAGAATGCTTGATATCTCCAGGATGCAGAAAGGGGGTCAGATTGTGGTAATTACTAGAGAAATGAGTCCATGCAGAATATTAGTGGATGGAAATAGCTAATAGGGGCTAATGATTAAAATGTTCAAGGCCTCAGTGTGGTTCTGACTCTAGGAGTCTCAGTATAATCCTTAATTTTCTATCTTCAGATGCTACTATGTCTTGCAATGCTAACATCCAGAATCCTAGTATGCTTAAATTCATATCATCGTAAAATCGTGTCCTAAGTACCTCCTGCATCCTTGTCTGAAGGCAGGAGGTATAGATGTGTCCTGGAAGTGTAAGAAAGCTCCAGTATGAACAATGTTGATGACCTTTTCCTCCTGGATTATTTCTGCTATTTGGGTTTTCGTGACACTTCTTTCTCTCACTTCTCCTAACTATTTTTTTTCACTTCCCAGTATCTTTTACTGCATCATTATCTACAGTATAACACTTAGCTGTGGATATTTCAAAATGCTCTTTACTGTGCCCCCTTCTCAATATCTACTTTCTTTTTGACTTTATCAACTCATAGGAGTTTAATTAGCAACTCTATTCAAATGATTCACAGATCTGTTTCTAGACTCTCCTGAGTTCTATCAGTAACTCCCTACTGAACATCTTTAATTGGATGTTTTGTAAGCATCTTAAGATCAACAGGTTCAAACCTGATTTTATCTTTCCCTGTCCAATCTGCTCCTTATTTCTATTGAGACAATCAGTGCCCTTCTAATTAACCAGGTTCGTATAGTAGATATTATTTTGGATTTGTCATTCTAACGCCATATGGCCAATAACCTCTTACCTAGACTATTGAAATAGACTCCTAATTGCTCTATCATTCCCGACTGTCATTCTTCTTCCTGTCCTGTCCTGGAATCCAGTGAATATGAGATTCTTGTCTTTGAATCCTTTAATGATTTTCACTTGGTCATACCCCTCCTCTAATCCACATGTCTAAGACTAGGTAATATTCATTTCCTTAAACTTTCTCCCCATGTGTCTGTCCCTTCACCATGTGCCCACATCATTCCCTTTCCTCTTTGTGTCTAATTTAATTATTGGGCCTTCTATTGTGTGAGTTAAAATATGCCAAACATGGAATTATTGCTTCATGTATTACTGGCCTGTCTAGTCTTTGTGAAAGCCTTTTGTTTCTGAGGAAAATGAGTTGGGAGTAATTGACTGGGATTGATTACTTTCACAAACCCTACATATAAAATACCCAAAAACAGCAACCTAAAATCTCTAGCTTAGTGAGAAGCTGGCATGCTGGCTGCTGGTGAATAGTCCTTGATAGATGAGTACCAATGGTTTTGTGCAAGAGAACTATATAGTATTTGCATACAAACAGCCCCTGACTTCTCTAAAATCATGCTCAGACTCAACCCTGACTCTTATGTCTAGAATTTGGTATGATACATGTTTATATAGAACAACAAATCATGTTCTATTGGAAATACTCAAATATCAGTAAGTTTATTTTTAGCAGGTAAGGGAAAAAGTGAAACTCATTTTGCATATCTCTTTGAAAATTCAAAACCTTAGGGGTAAACTACTATTCGGTTTCCCAGGGCTGACCTTGCCATGGGTAAAGACTGCTGATTTTCAGAATGCTGAAAAGCTAAAATGTCTGTGGAAAAAAAAGGCATTTGTACCTTTTCTGCATGGGCACTTAGTTATTTCTAATTCATTAGAGAGTTTCTACTTTAGAAGGAGAGGAATAACCAGAAATCATCCATTCCCTGCAATAGTTTAGAGGCAATGGTTGTGATATAAGAACAGAGTAGTATCATCACACACACACACAAGAAATGGAGTCAGTCTCCTTTCATATGCTTTTGGTATTCTTAATTTATTTGTTGTGCTATGTTTCATCCATTTTTAAAAGCCTTTCCCTTCTCCCTACAAATTACTTATCATATATATATATATATATATATATATATATATATATATATAACTCCTATGGGACTGAGTATGATAATGACCATTGAATTTTAGAATTGGAAGGGTCATAACAGGTCATTAAGTAAAAAACTTTCATTTCATAAATTAAAGTGAGTCTCAGAGAATTGAAAAGTTATGGGAAGTCACACAAGTATTAAGAAAAAAAGTTTATTTATGATACATGGTCATAAGATATATGTATTTCTTGGATGAAGAAACCAAAGCTTGTGTAAATATATGAAAAATGCTCTAAATTAATATTGATTAGAAAAATGTAAATCCTAACAACTATAAGATGCCATCATCCATCTATCAGTTCGGCAAACACAATAAAAAAGAAAAATGGCATGCTGGAAGGAATATAGAAAAATGGAGACACTAATATACTATTGACAGACATGTGAACTGATCCAACCATTGTGGAAAGCAATCTGGAATTATGCCCCAAAAGTTATAAAACTTATATTTACTTTTTGACCCAGAAATACCACTATTAGGTTTATTTCCTAAGAGGATCAGAAAAAAAGGGGGAACAACTTTTATGTTCTAAAATATTTTTAGCAGCTCTATTTTTGGTGGCAAAGAACAGGAAGTTGAGGAGATGTCCATCAATTGGAGAAAGGTTAAATAAGTTGTGATGTATTATTATAATGGAATACTACCGAGTTCTAACAAATGATTAATTTTAAAAATCTGGAAAGAACTACATGGTATAATGAACAGCAAAATGAGTAGAACTAATAGATTATACATAACTATAGATTTAATACTTGAATAATAAATTATAAATGTTATCTCCAGAGAATGAACTCAAAATGGAAGAATGAAAGACGTAATATGTATGTTTTCATTATATATATATATATATATATATATATATATATATATATATATATATATATATATATATATATATCCTACATGATGCCTTCTATGATGTGGGGAGGAAAAGGAGAATCTTAGACACAAGCATAAATTACATTTATAAACATTTTTGAATTAAAAAAGAGTCATCATATCATATGGTACTGCTTTCAGTACTTGAGATTCAAATACAAGCAAATAATTTAGTCTCTGCCCTCAAAGAGCTTACAATACATAAAAGAGGTTTGTAATTAAAAGAAGATTGAACCATGAGAAGATTCCAACAATACCATGGAAGTAGTAGTGATCTGGATATTGATCATTTAAGGGGAAAACTAAGCTATCAGAGCAAATAGACCCACTAGCAGAGTCAAGACTACCTGTGAAGAGGAGGAGGCAGAGGTAATTGAGCAGAGGAGGGATCACTTTTAATGTGATAAGAAGGAAACCAAGGAAAAACAATGCCATGGAAACAGGGAGATGAAAACATACAGGAAAGTGTAGGGGGAAGTGATGGAGTATAGACAAATAAATTTAATCAATTAATTTTTATATTTATTTTTATGCATTTTGTATTTTTGATCATTATATATATATTGGAACCAGTGACATGTTGATAAATGTTTAACAATAAGTTTTCCAAAAAAGTATCCCAACACACACTTAAATATGATGTGCATTATTTTCTTCATTTTCTTAAGTCTAAAAAATCAACCACATTTTTTTGTCGTAAGGCAAGCCACAATTTGTGTCATTTGCCTATTTCCAAGGTTTAAAAGCTCACATTGAAATTTTAAGTTAGCACTCTGACCTGAATGGAGTTAAGTCCAGAACATCATTAGATATACCCTATCCAATCTACCTCCTCTATGCACGTATATACATATATTTTCATGTCAGTAGAATATAAATCCTTAACTTCTCTAGCCATTCTTGATAGCTGGACTATTTTCTTTTTTTTTTTTAATCTTATATCCCCAATGCTTAACGCAGTTAAGACATTTTTTAATGAAAATTTATTTGTGGTATGAATTTGTATTGGCTAAACCTAGACAAAATAATATATTCAGTCCTAAATTCATAAATGCCTTGGTTGTGAACAAGTAGAGCTGGACACAGATTGTGAGGTTACAAATATCAGTCATTATCCTTGAGGTGTGCCTTTTAATGACTGTGAAGGCAATAAGGCTCAATGAATTTGGGAAAATCGAAGTAGTTAATTAAATATGAATAGATTGTTTACAAAAAAGATAGGCTTTCCCACAAAATTAAAACAATGAAATTAAGGGTGCACTAAACAGCATTCACTTTTTTTCAAGAGGTAGGCAATTGTATTATAAGTAAATATCAAAGGACAGAATAATTTCTCATGGAATCAGAGAATGATAAAAAGAGAAAGATTTAAGGTGTGATGGTCTAAATGTATGTGCAAAAATTATATCACTTTGTTTCCTTTTCATACTAATTGAAAAATTCATTCAACCAAGAGTCATTAAAATATTGTATAGTTATATGTTTCCAAATACCTGGACATTTTGTCATTGAGCAAACAACATTCAGATGTTTAAATGATTTTTTTTTACCTCTCATACAGATAGTTGTTGCACAAGGTTAGTCCAGTGTCACTAGTGAGAATAATTTTAAAAGAAATTGTGATATAAACGCTACTGAAATAGCATATCTGTTGCCTAACTGATTTGCATCTGTTCCACAAAGCAAGGAATTGTAAATATGTATTGTAAGAAGTAAGCCTGCATTATTTCTAAATTAATGGGCATTTTAATATCTTTAATTTAACATTCATTAGAAAAACTGATTTTCCATTGTTTATTTTTAAATTTAAAATAATGAGATTATTGAGGGGAAAGTTATTGGCAAATATGAAAGAGAATTCACTCAATACCTGATCCCTTGCCCCTCAACATGTAAAGATAGTTTATTTTTCTTTTATTATTAGATAAAATTGTTTAATTACTTAGTTCTATTAATTGGATAAATGGTTAGTTACATAGTTTTATTTCTATATATTGCTTTAAATGTAAGTTGCTTAAAGAGTCTATTAAAATGGAAACTACACTGAATTTCTGCTCTGAATATGAGCAGAATATGGCTATCTTTATCTACTCATGAATTCTCTGGGCATCCACTTTTTCTGTTAATTTTGGATACACATGTGCAAAAAGGTTCCCTTGGTTTGTGGTAGAGAACTGTCATTAATATATTTTTATCTACTCCGTGAGTGCCTTTTAAGTGAGCTATTTGTGTTCCCTAGTTATCAGAAAGGAAATATGGGGGTGCAAGCTTACAAGTTCCATTTTAGGAAGTGTAGATACTAAAATACGTTGATCATGGAATAGTGATTCCACAGGAAGCATAAAGTATGGGTAGCATTTTTTGTAACACTAATCCATAAGAGCATTTAAATATGAAACTTTGCTTTTGCAGATAATCCTAAAATTGAAGACATGAGCTTTACAAAAAAAGTAAACAAAAAACTTATACTAGAGAGAAAGTATTGCAACTCAGAGATCAGACTCATAATGAAAGAATATTGTAAAATCTGTAGGTAACCAAGTTTAATGTAATAATATTAGTTATCTTTATATAGTACTTCAAAGTTTATAAAACACTTTACAAATATTATCTCATTTAATCCTCTCAATAATGCAGGTAGGCAGTTTACTTTTATTATCCCCATTTTACAGATGGGGAAAATGATACTGAAAAGTTTCAGTGACTTGCCAGAATCACAGAGGTAGTAAGTGTTTGAGACAGGATTTGAACTCGTGTCCCTCACTCTAGGTCCTGCACTGTATTCGATGCACTACCTAACTGCCCCTACTAAGTATTTCTCAATATAATAAGATTTCATGTGTTAATGGAAATCATAGCTACCTGTAATAAAATTCAGTGCCAGAGTACAGAGTACTTTTCTAGGCTTGATAAAGATAGACAATTTAGTTAAAATGTATTCTTCATCCTCATGATGCCTAAGTTGAATAACATCAAATGCTATAGCTGATATATATGTACATATATATTTATATGCTATAATATAATTATATATTAGATCATATTAAAATATGAGAGATTTACAGAGCTACAAAACAAAGTGTTATGTAAAACTTGAAACCAAAAGGAAGTTATAAAGAGATCTTATTAGCTATGGAAAATCTTTTTGGTCTTCAATACTTATTTATTTTTACTTTACATTTTTTAATTTACTTATTTATTTTTACTTTACATTTTTTAATTTACAATTTTAACATGATTGGTTTTCTAGTTTTCTAGTCTACAGACAATTTGAAGTAGTAAATTGGAAGGGAAAAAGAAGTATTTTTTTTCATTAGTCAGGCAGAATGACAGCCTGTCTGTGAAAAGTGTGATAGCTAAAAGTCTGGAAATGAGAAAAGGCAGAAAAATGGTTGAAAAAATGTATGTAAAAATACAAAAAGCAAAGTGGAATGGGATCAACTTTGTTTTATAGCCCAGTGCAAAAGTTGATACCCATCCTGTGCTTCTGATTTTTTTTTTATAAAAATGTCAAATAAAAGTTAGTGTTCTCTGTTTAAGAAGGCATTTGGGAAAGAGGATTTCTTGTTAAATAAAAGATTAAAAATTTGTTTCAGAAAATATCTCTCCAATATTAAAGTAAATAACAAAATTTTGTTGCTTATAACAATCGGTTGCAGATGCCTTAAATATCTGCTTGTATATACTACTTTATTCCCCAAAGATGCCAGGTGAGTAAGATGTCATTGTATAGTACATTTTGATTCAATTTGAATTGAATAAAATGAAACATAAGGTAGTTTTCCCTTTGGGTATGAAAATTAAACGTGAATCTTCATCTCTGCAGGAGAAACCATATATTAAATATTTTAAGGCATATGCCTTGGGATTTCTTGCCTCTACTTAAACAAAGATTAAAATAAAAGTTGGGAATTTTTACAGAGTATTAAAGTGTTGTGAAACAAAGGCTGTTCTTACACCTACACACACAGACCTATACCCCTCCCCCAAAACACCAACACAGCACACATATAAAATTTGGTGATTTGAGGATCTCCCGTACTTTTGTCCTACCATCCACTCTCTTTTTTCTTACAATAATCCAGATTGAAGCCCTCTTAAAATTCTTGGAAAATTTCTGTGACCCAAAATGGCAGTATCTTTGAGCCAACCCAATGATAAGATTCTCTCAAATAATGAATATATAGTTGGTCACTGAATCCATATTCACAGTCTTTTCAGTTTTTCAAGACCTGACAGATTTCATAGTGTACTATCAAAAGTTTCAAGAACCCAGGAAATTCCCTATATTCTACTCAGGAATAAGAAGAGGACTTTAATGGAGGACTCACAAAAAGTACTTCCTGAAATTCCCAACAGAGGTGAATATAGAACAAAAACAATCCAGGTAACCTAATTTGGCTTAGAAAAACAACTGTGTTGTAATTGGCTAAATCATACCTCCTTTCTTAATTCCCATATTTATTGTAAAGATTGATCTACAGAAAATTGGAATAATCTGTTAAGTCAGTAAAAGAATTAGCCTGTGAAAATTTCTAATTGTTCATTAAAATTTTTGTTTTCATTTTAAGATTATGATATCTTATAGGCAGAGAATTTATTCACTATTTTAATCTTTTGCTTTCTCCTTGTGACTCAAAATTACTAATCCACCTTTTTAAGCCACTTTTGAAAAGGGTTTTTTTAGAGCTAGCACTTCTTATTCAGGAAGGAAGTGAATGTAACCCAATTCTCTAATTTGAGAGTTTAGAAAGCTGAAGACTAGAGATATTAAGCAATTCACCCAGCAGAGTTACAGGACTGGTAAGTAACAGACCTAGGATTCAAACTCAAATCCTGTATTTTGGAAGCCTGCACTTCAATTTTTCACTGCTGCTTCCACATATATACACATCCACATAATACACAATACACATACATACACATAAGATGGAGATCTATCTATCTATTTATCTATCTATCTATCATTAAAGGCACATAGGATTGTCATGAGGAACTTGATCCTAGTAAATTAAGAACCAGGCTGAATTGATGTTTCATTGATTTCTTGTTTGACTTTGGAAGTTTGAATCTGAGCATGGGTTATTAGAGGGTGTGCATCTATCAGTACACTGAATTAGAAGGTAAAAAGTAATATTCACAGCTTAAAAACTGATGACTGATGATACTGACACCCCTTTTGATGGAATTTTAACATTTATGCTGCTATAAAATCACTAAAATATTAATGTTGAAGATAATTTCCCTATAAATATCTATGTCAGGAAAGAACTTTAAAAAATCAAACTGAAGTCAATGAGCATCTTCTCTCTTAACTATACAGAGATGTTTTTGGGGGTGGGATGTCAGAGAACTCTGAAAATCAGGACTGTTAGCTCACTTGTTCTAGCTATTGAACATCTTACTGAATTTATATTGTTCAAATTATAATTTGCCTGAGTTCAGAGTTCTCAGACCGTGGTTTGACTTTCTTTCATCTATGACTTGCACAAATAAAACAAGAACCCATCACTATTTCTGAGGGAAGTGGAAATACTTCTAAAATGAAGGGGGAGGGAAAGTATCCTTCTTTGGAAATCTGCCTGTAAATTTTGACATGTTTTATTCTTTTACCTGAATTCACTGTTATTTCTCACACATTTTAGGATGGCATTATTATATTTGAGATAAATAGGTTTAGAGTAAACTCAGCATGCTAGGCAATGCCACTTTTTTACAGACATTAATTAGTATATTCTTAACAAAGAAAAATATTTTATTTTGGAGATCCAGTTAATTCAGTAACAAAAAGTATTATAGTTAGAAATGGACAAACTTTTAATTAAATATCAAAACCATTTAGATATTCTCTATTTAGATAGAAATTATTTTGATGTAGAAAACATTTTTATTTGGTTTGAAAATAACAAAAGGAAGATGTTTCTAACTATTGGTATAACATTTCTTATTGGATAAAGTGCTGAACTTTCAAAGAGGAAAATTTGAGTTCAAATCCTCCTTCTGAGACTTTTAATTTACCTAAGCTCTCTGAGCTCTATAAAATGAAAAAAAAAGCTTCTACAATCTCTTCAAGTGCAATCATTTAATCCTAACAAGTATCTTTAGAGAGGAATATGTTAAAAGAATACTTGTTCTTTGTCTGAATTAAAACTTGCTTTTTATCTGATACAATTTTCTTCTCAAAAACAGGTTTAAAAAAGTACAATTTGATATCGACACATTTCACATTTCATACTCCAATATTAAAGAGGCAGAAGCAATTGAGACCAAATTACAGTTCTTTGGAGGTAACTTTTTTAAAAACTTTGTCATTTTTCTTCAGATGATAATTTTGGTGTATGAAAATACATGTTCAGAAAACAGGTTTAAATGTTATCTCCTTTCAAATGAATATAATCGAGTCTTAATTCATAACTGCTAAGTTAACAATTAAACAGATACTTTTTATGAAGCAGTTTTGCCAGATTTATTTGGTATTTTTAATTAGTATATTAATGGACTTTGCTTTTCAAATTACATTTGTGGATACCATTTTGACAGCTTAAGCATCAGTAGAGCCTTTTATAGAGAGGCAAATTTTTAGTAATTTTTCATCTGCAACAGGCAGGTTCAATGGTTTCAAGTTTCTATTAATAATCTTTATACTTGTTTATTTGTTAGCCCATTTTTGCCAAAGCTATTATACTCTACATGTGTTTGTCCTTTTAACAAGCCTAAATTTACTTCTCATCACCTACTTCTCTTTTTTCTCCTTGTCCTACCCTTTGGTATTTTCCCAAGAACAGATCTGACAAGTGCTGGTGATTAGGTCAATAATGGATTATGAAAAGTCCTTTCCTGAGAAAAGAAGAGGAGAGAAGAGGAAAGAGTTTGAAGTCACAATCAAGGGTGCATAAACTGAAAGATCAGGCCAGATCTTTGCCATGTATTAAATAGAATATCAGTATTTCACATGTGTTCAAGTTCAAGGACTTGAGTGGTAAGTAGGTGTAATATATCTCCCACAAATTTCCATCATAGAACTTGCCTTCGTCCCAAGGGTTTTATTTTGTCTTAGGATCGGATAATAATTAAATAAATTTGCATAATAATTAAATTATATCATTTCCTACTTTGTTCTGAACCTCCAAATATAATCAAGGCAATCCATATGGCAGTTTTAAGGCCTTATGATCTTTATCCTCAAACTACCTCTGATATCTCCGTCAGAGGGTCTACAGCTTATTTTCTATTTCTGGCCTCTACTAGTCTTTCAACTAAAAATGCCCCTTTCCCTGGCATTTCTAATCCAATGAGCAGAAGGATGCTAATTTATGCAGGATTCTGCATTAAGCACTGGAAATACAAAAAAAAAATAAAAAGGCACAGAGCAGCTGTTTATTTTTTTAAGGAGGTCAGAATCTAATTAGGGAGTCAAAATATTAATAAAAACAAAGCTAAAAATGGGGAAGTGAGGGTGGGAAATTGTTAGAGGATGTGGGAGTTTTAAAGTTCATTTCCTCTTGCACAATGTTTAGTTGAAGGGGAACCTTGTTGGTGCTATCCTTAAATGGTAGAGGATCAGGGAGGAGCTCTCAGATTTTAAACTAAGGCTTTCTCCAATCATTAGAAGGGAGTTATGCCAGGGGCAGGAACTACAGGGAGGAATAATTTCAGAGTTAATCCCATATTGCAAAACGATGAGTTTATGGAGAAAGATGAAATCCAGGAAAGTAGTTAAGTGGGAAATATTAAGGAAAAATTCCTCACATTCTCTACTTAAATGTTAGAGAATCAGGCAATCTAAGCAAGCTATATCCAAAGAATTCCGTAGACAAACCAATGTAATATCTCTATGAAAGAAATAAATGAGATTAATTTGGCATCACATATTTTCTCTACTTACTAAGGATATCAACCTACCATTTGATGTTTAATTCACAGTAAATAGGAGACTAAGTTGAATATCTCTATTTTATATTCTTTATCCATTTTCATTATTTCATCAATCCTGAGCAGCAATCTTGAACCTTCTTTTATCATTTTTTACATAATAAACTTGTGCTGATTGAATTAGTATGATTTTATTAATAGATTACTTCTCCTTGTGATACTAGAGATTCAGGAACAGCATGAGAACATTCGATATTGAGAGAGATATTTGCATGTATTGGCTAAGAGTATTGAAAAGACATAGAAAAGGTCCATATAGATGACTGAAGAAAAACTTTGTATTCTTTACCATTAAGGAGAAGGGGTGGAGGTCAGGCAAACCAGTTAGGAAATCTGTAGGGGTAAGCA
Organism: Gracilinanus agilis; assembly: GCF_016433145.1. Classification (NCBI taxonomy): domain Eukaryota; kingdom Metazoa; phylum Chordata; class Mammalia; order Didelphimorphia; family Didelphidae; genus Gracilinanus; species Gracilinanus agilis. Next base: position 90,481,929 of record NC_058133.1, on the reverse strand, counting down.
GATTTCAACATTTTCCTTTAGTTCCTGAATTCTAATATTTGCTTTCCTTGCATATTGGCTACATTCAATCTCCTCTGTAGGAGCACACTTATTTTCCTTTAAGACATGCCTAACCCATTACCTACTACCTTATTTTGTGATTCTAGAATTGCTTTTAACATTTTATTGCTGGGTGAGCTGAACACAAATTCTCATAATACCAATGGAGCCCAGAATTGAGAAAGATTCTACCATTATAATCTATTTCTCTACTTTACAGAAAAAAATATACATTTGAGGCGGTATATGACCAATTTAAAATGTCATCCGCAAATGCCCATTATTTTATTGTAAATTTATATAAATAGTATTATCTCCAAGGATCAAATTGTATTTAATTAATCACATGACATCAAACAGTACATATCACACTAGGAAGATGCATTATCAAATGGTAAAGTAATTTATTACTGGGAAAACATGCAAAATGAAATGTTATTAACCCAAGGTCACTCAGTTTGAAAAAAGGGATTTTAGAAATCCCCCTTTCCATCAAAATGTGTACAAAACTCCCATTACATTTGAATGGCACTGAGTTTTGTAACTTGCTTTCAGTTTCATGTAAATGCTCACGCTGTAGAGTTTCATTTGAAATTGTGATAGGGTTGCAAATATCTCTTTAATGCAATGAAATATTTCAACTTTGTTCTATATGGAAAGTTGTCGCTATCTAGAGATTAAATCTTAGATGCATTTCAGGTTAGAAATGGGTTCATGGTGGGGAGGAAACAAAATGTTTCAAGATATAATTTATACTGTAGACATTTTTCTTCACTTCGGTTTAACTATTCTACATATCTGAAGATCCACTCATGCTGAAAATCATATTCCAGTGTTCAACAAGTGATGTGTTCAGATTTCCTAGACCTTCAAAGCATATATATATATATACATATACATATATGCATATGGTGTATTACATTAAAAAAGAAAAAAAGAAAACTAATTTTTGCAATTAGTAAAACCTGAAAATTTTCAGAATTGATATACACTGCCCCCAACCACCACCATCATTGTTGTCAGCCAAAGTAGTCTTAGTAGTTAGTTTGGACTTTCTGGAAATTGCTCTGAATCTTTCAGGGCATAAAGAACTATGCTATGCACTTGGGGAGTAATTAAATTGTTTCTTACTGTAGGAGTAGAAGCCAGTTTAAAAAATACGAAGATGTCAGGCTAGGAGAGTGATTAATTTAGAATCTGGAGCAGAAGTCAAGCCCTAAGCCAGAGGAAGGATATGATGGAATAGAAGATGGGGCCACTGAAAATCTCCATTCCCAAAGTCTCACCTTGTCCTTGTTAGACAAATAAGTAGATTGATAACTTCTTATCAAATGTCATTTGGGACTACTAAGATCAAAATGTCCCCACCATCATCCTGTTAGATTCCTTCAAAATTTTATTAATGCACATAATCTCAAGGACCTTCTAAAGACAAATATAATTTGCATGGGCCTGGAAGGAGTGATATAACAAGAATTAATACATTTAATAGTTCATTACCACCTATTGTTTCCTAACAGATTGCAGGTTTCTAAAGGAATAGGACATTAATTTTAACAAGCTTATGACCTTGGAAAAAACAATTGACCTCACTTGTATGATTTTATGAGAACATTTACATATAGGAAAAAAATTCATGCTTGAGACTATTCAAATTTAAATGAATTCAGGAACCTAGTCCCAATATTTCACATAAAGGAAAAATTCCAAAAATAATGGAAAAGATTTCCCTGGTTCTCATAGAATCATACAATATCACTTATTTCCTTAAGGAATATTTAACTTTATATTAAATAGACTGGTGAGAAAGTAATCAAAATGTGAACAAAGCAGTGTTAGGTAGTGAAAAAATGCTAGACTTGGAATAAAAAACTGGTTTTCAACAATTTGCTCTTATTTTAGTCATTATGTAAATATGGACAAGTGATTAAACCTCTGATCTTTGGTTTCACCATATATAAAATGAGAAAATGATACTTAAAATGTATACTTCACAATGGTGTGAGAAAATTACTTTATAAAACAACATACTATATAAAGATGATTGATTTTTATGTTATTGTCATAATTTGAAGATATATAGCATCAAGAGGAGAATTATTATTTTAGATGGGTCTTAGTACAATGAATTATTGAGAAACAACTTTAACAAAGAACTATGGGAAAACTGGGAAGTACTTTGAAAGGAATTAATTTTAGAACAACATTATCTAACATATATCAAACAATATATGTATGTATATTGCATGAAATATCCACATTATATCCACATAATATATATACAGTGTAGAATATATCAGTAATGCTAAATATGCATGATATAAAATACATTACAATATAATATAATATGCAAATATATATGCACAATACATATAAGTGGTTATATGATCTGAACACTAAAGACAGAAAGAAAGAGGGAGAGAGAGAGAGAAAGAAAGAAAGAAAGAGAGAGCATAAATTTAACAGATATTGTTAGGTTGTTAGTGGATAAATTATTTATTAATGGATTTTATTGCTATATTTCATTTTGCATAATTTTGATTTTAGAATGATGATTTTAATCAGAGAAAGAGGTTACTTCAAATTATAACAAAGTGATCCATGATAAACTATAAGGCTTTATATTAACAAATAGATTTAAATTTTTATTATAGTCGAGAAGTAAAAATAATATAGAGGTTCAGCAATTAAGGAATGGCTAAATGAGTTGTGGTACATAAATGCAATGTATAATTACTAGACTGTAAGAAATGATGAAATTGGTCTCTAAAAGGTTTGCAATCACTGGCATAGACCATCTATATCGGATTATCTTCCAGGTAGAAAACCTGTCACTTACCATCTCCAACAGGCTATCCCAATCCCACATCATATCTAGTCTTGGGCCTTGGCAATGGCTACTTCCTGGTTTTAGTGGCCTTTTGAGTCTTATCCAAGAGGGAAAAAATATTACTTTTTCCCTCCTATTCCCAGAACTTTTCCTGTTTCTAAAAGGTATCAGAATCTCTTAAATTGGCTTTCTTACCTCCTCTTGGAGAATGAATCACCATGTGCCATGAAGATGGATTTTAAACAAAGACATCAAACAGTATAATTACATGACTCTTTCACTGGATCTCTCTCCAATTACTGATACTCTGCATGCATTCACTCCTCAGCGGTTAACATATGCTTTCCTCCTTATAATCACCAAATCTTAATTATTCTAAACATTCTTCTAATTATAAACAAACCTTCTTTCCAATCCCTAGCTACTAATTCCTTTATTCCCATTTTCCTTAATCCTAACTTCATGTGCCTACAATTTCTATTCTGCCTAAGTAATAAGTTAAAAGTATTATAATCAACTAATATTATCTATGTTGAATAATGTATAAATAATTTTGATTCCATTTTTTAATTCCAGGAAACTCCACTTTCAGTGGTGTGTTAAGTATTTATTTTTATGATAAATCACAAATCTTGCAGTGGCAGCTCAAAACCTCTGGTGGTCAGAAAAACATAAACTCATAGAGTCTCTATTTTCAAGTCTTGCCCAGAGCACACAAATGACTTGTCACAAAACTGAGTACAGAAATCAACAGATATGAACCCAAGAAATTCACTGACAAGCTGTCAAACATTGTAAGCCTTACTATGCTACTATTCAATATGAATATCTATTTCAGATTTTTATAATAATTGCTTTAATGGAAAGATTCAATGTACAATTCATTTTGAAAAGTTTATACATTTAGAGAGTTAAAATTCTCTGTATATTTCTTTTGTAAAAGCAAAAAAATAAACTACTGATATAAAGGATATTGTAAAATAATTAGTTATATATTGATTTTTTAGGAGGAGAAGATAAGCTTTCTTTGTTTAGAATTATATGGCATCTTTGTTTACTTCTTGGCATGACCAGGAAAAGATACTATTATATTCAATATATAATATATATTTCTATTCCCTACCATTTTAGGCTAGATGCTCCTAAATCTGTCTCATAACATGTCTTCCACATGTGAATCCAGGAAGACATGGACCTGACAGAAATTATCAGGAAATCTTAACTGAATATCAATCAGGAATTAGTGAGAAGAAGGTGATCATTAATGCCCCAAATAATTGAATTGTTCAATGGCCCAATGTCTATGAATATTTCCTTTAGATTTTACTAAGTAACCTAGTGGAACTGGGAAAATTTTGAACAACTCACAAAATTTCCCAGTCTCTAAAATAGAAATAATAATGACTACTATTTATGTCATAGGGTTGTTGTAAAGAAAATTAATTGTAAAATTTAATGTACTATAAATCAATCAGATATAGATGATCAGAACTTCACTTAATACAAATTTAGATCTTGATTTTGTGATAGGTTTCCATTTCCTCTGACATGTACCTTTCTACCAGTTAAGATTGCAACTCATTTATACCTTTTCTTCTTATAATATTTTCACATGTATTTCCATAAATACACCATGGGGGATATGTCAAATGACTTGGAGGAATTACTATACTCTGAACTTTTTATTATCATTATCCTTGAGGAAGAGGAGGAGGAGGAATCAGTAGTAGTAGTAGTAGTAGTAGTAGTAGTAGTAGTAGTAGTAGTAGTAGTAGTAGTAGTAGTTGTAGTAGCAGTAGTAGTAGTAGTAGTAGTAGTAGTAGTAGTAGTAGTAGTAGTGGTAGTAGTGGTAGTAGTAGTAGGAGGAGGAGGAGGAGGAGGAGTAGGAGTAGGAGTAGTAGTAGTAGTAGTAGTAGTAGTAGTAGTGGTAGTAGTAGTAGTAGTAGTAGTAGTAGGAGGAGGAGGAGGAGGAGGAGGAGGAGGAGGAGTAGCAGCAGCAGCAGCAATAGTAGGAGTAGTAGGAGTAGTAGGAGTAGTAGTAGTAGTGCTGGTGGTGATGGTGGTTGTAGCCAGTTTGAATATCAGAGATACGTTAGGCTAGGCAGCTATTTTTCAATTTTCTTATGTGACTACTTCATTTCTAGCCACAAATAATTTTGAAGATCAAGTTTGACCACTTTTCATTTTCATTTTTTTTACCCTTCCATTTCCCCCCCTCAATTTTCCTTTGAGCCAACTACAATTATGATTCTTCTGATACTGTGATATTTATTCCATAATTTTTAGTTATATGGCATCATCAAGAAAAACAGTTATTTTTTAAATGGATTTTAGTGGGAGAAAGCAAACTGTAGATCATTAAAAGTTCTGAAAATCCAACCCATCCGTATGTCCTTTTGGCTAATTCTGTGGCTAACTCAATATAATTTTGCTCTCTAGTCATAGATATATGTGGAAATGGACTAAGTCAATGAACTGACAATGAAATCAAATGCTTAGTCATGTAAAGTTTGTGCTTCAGGCACATCATGACTTGTTTGGATCACCATTCTTTCTAGAGAGTCCATGTCTTTAAGGAGGCCTCATGGTATTCCAGATATCAGCAAAATAAGCATAATATCATCTGGACACTAGAACCACTCAAGAACATCATAAATTGAGAGAATTACTCTTTGATATGGATAATCTGCAGGACTTCTTTCATGACAATAATGAATACATTTGGTAAACAGATTTTATTTAATTCTTAATCTTATTTTTATGTTCAGGTCATTGAAATAAGTTGTTCCTGTAATTGCTTCTATCAAGGGACCTTCTATGATTTTAAGATAATGCAAGAGAAGGAATGACTATTGCACAAAAGAGGGGCTTTGCTTACTTCCTTTGACCCAATTACAGAACTCAAAAAACTGTGGAGTAGATGTAATAAAGAGAAAAAACTGAGACGATGAAAGAAAAAAAATAACAGTTATGGCTATCCCAAATTGGAATGGTTTCATCAAGAAGTAGTGCAACTGCTTGAACGCATGGGTCGGGGTGGACATGATTGGGGATGTGGACTCGAAACTACCACACCAATGCAACCACCAACAATTTGGAAATAGGACTTGATCAAGGACACATGACAAAACCAGTGGAAATGTGCGTCGGCCATGGGTGGGGGGAGAGCGGGGGGTGAAGGGGAAAGTAGGAGCATGAATCATGTAACCATGTTAAAAATGATTATTAATAAATGTTAAAAAAAAGAAGTAGTGGGTGTTCCTTCATCTAAAATTGTCAGGAAAAGACAGGAATTCACTTTTGAGGCATGATGTAAGGATTCTTATCTAGGTAGAGTGTAAAGTGGCTTGTTTCTTAGGTTCCTTCTGAAATGCTGTGATCCTGAGGCACTATCAATATCTTTTTTTTTTCCAATTTCACATTTTGTGAATGTTTTCCATGGCTATTTGCATTCACCTGACATTCTCTTCTTCTGGGGATTCCCTGAGAATTGACTGAAATACTTTCAAAGTTTCCATCATTGATTTTTTTCTGTATGCATTTCCACTGGCACAGATACTCTTACAGACTTAATCTCATACAAGAGTGTCAAAAAGACTTCATCAAGGTGTGTAGTGAGTCACACTTGGCTAATTGCTCTATTTCAGGCTCCTTGCCTTGTTATTGTTGAGAGAATCATCTTTGGTTAAGAACTTTTTGTCTCTAAAAACTCTCCTTGGAACCAGATTTATGGAATGCCTCCTGAGTTTTGTTCAGATTTGCCCTCTCTTCTTTCCACCTTTTTTTTCCTCATAATTTCTTCAGTTTTCCTAGCTACATAGATTGGTTTCAAAGAATTCGAACCTTTGATACAACATCAGTAGTCTAAGTGTGGGATAGCTCATGTTGTGAGGAAATGAGGCACTCATAAATCACTGAACACTTAACAAAAGGAGGATTGCTTTGCTCTAACCCAGCAAGGCTTTAATCATGCTTAGCTATTCTAGACTTGGTCTCTTGTCTTCACATAGAAAGATATAAGGTCATCAGGGTAGGAGAAGATGAAGAACATAGTGATCAGTGTGATCTTCAAAAATCTACCAAGTCAGAGGAGCCAACATTGCATTTAATTTGGACTTTTCCTGCTTTTAGGTGACAAGAAACTGCATCAATCAGGGAAAAGGGAGCCAATCTGGTCCCAAAACTGATTTATTCCCATTTAGAGAAAACTTCCCTAAGGGGGAGGAAAAGGGATAGGCTTCAAGCATCTCTTAGAGAAAAGCTAAATGGATATTAATCCTATCACACTTCCAGTCCTCCTTTCCTGTTTCCTCATATCTAAGTAAAGTCCTGGATCTGGATTCAGGAAAAGTGACAAATACTGGCTCTACCTCTTACTAACTGTGTATCAAGCAAGTTGCTCATTTAAAAAAAAATTAAAAGTAGATAACCTTGATAATCCTTTCTTTTTTAAAATCTATAATCCTATGCATGCTGTCATATTTATCAGCCTGCAAGGTGGTTACAGGGAAGGAAAGTTTGCTAAAATGCTATCCTCTAAACCTTGGAGGAAAAGGATGATAGTAAATTATTATTCATTAGCCCCAAATCTCATGGGTAAGTAGTCTCATTTTACTTTGATTATTCTAATTTTTTATCCTTGGTTGAATTTAATTTTGTTTAACCTGGTTAAACATGATTTTTATTGATTTCTTTCCATCTTCTTTACTCTTCTAAATCATTACAAATTTTGAGGTGAATTCAGAAAGAATAAATCTTTCTTGTTTAGGAACTGGGGCTATAATAATTCCTCTCAAACCTGTTTTAGACACAATACTTTTACTGACTTCTTAGTGCTTGAGCTTAATCTGCCCCTGTGGCATTTCTATACCTTTTATTTTTTTATTGCTATGAATATTAATCTCTCCTAGGCTTTAGCCCATAGGGATACCTAGGCAAGAGGGGAAAACATAATCAAATGTAGTTAGAAATATTTTGATAATATAAATGGCTACCATAGATTTATTTTGGAAATATACATTACTTTAGAAATACATGATCTTACTTTCCTCACTTAAAGAAACTGAGGCATAGAAAAGTCTTGTTCTTTGTTCCTCAACTAGATAGTGAAAAAGAAAGGATTACAATCTCTATGCCAGCACTTTCCTGTGATATTTTTCAATTCTAGCAAGAAGGTATTACAGCCCAGAAAGCCAGTGCTTAAAATCTTGTATATTTTGGAAAACAGCCTTTTCTATAAATGTATAATTATAAAAATTATTGACTCATTTTAATGTAACACTTTGAAGTTTGGAAGTTTACATACCTATTTAAAGTGAATTTACATATTTTTTCCACTTATCCTTACAACCACCCTGTGAAATAGCTACTACAGTTTTTTGAAGCAACTGGTAGAAAGTAGATAAGGTATTGGACATGGGGTCAGGAAGACTTGAATTCAAATCCGGCTCGAGACATACTAATTGTTGTGATCCTAAGCAAGCCACTTAACTTTGATTTGCTTCAGTTTCCTCCACTAGAAAATGAGGATAATATTAGCATCTATCCTCACCCCACTGTCTCAAGGATAAAATGAAATCATATTTGCAAAATGCACTTACCATAGCGACTGGCACATATTAGGTGCTATGTAAATGCTTTAAATTTCCTTTCCATTTTGCCTTTTTGTTGTCAGTCTCATTTAATAATCATAATAGTAATCATAAGAGACAATGTTAAAATTCAGACATTCCTAACTGCAAATATCACATTCACATCCACTCCATCAGAACTTGATATCTTATACCTTTTGAAATTATAGCTTTTGATCCATTTATATCATATACCTTTTCATTTTATAATTTAAAAACTATCACTAGGAATAAAAAATTTACATTTTGTAAAAATTAGAAACTTTTTGTGTAATGTTTCATTACATTTTCTATCTGTCACAATTTGTCTAGAAATTTTTAATATAGATTCAGGAATTCTGTAGCAAAAAGATTTACTTGGAAGTTGAGTTTTGGGAGATATTCAAAACTTCATGAGGCTGATGTTAGTTACTTAAACTTGTTGCCTTTCCAGTTGCAGAGTACTTCTATAATTTGCACTCTATTGACCTGGATTCTGTCATTCCTGGGTGAACTTCACCCTGGATGATGCTTGAATTATGAGTTTTCCTGGAAGAAAATGTCAACTGTTTTGATTATAAAAGCAAGTGTAACAATGGAAATTGAGTATTAAAAATTCAGTTTATATGGTAGATTATGTGAAAGCTACTCATTAAAATCAGACCTTAATAATAAAAGATATAGTAAAGATCTACCTTATGATGATTTTATTGTTTTAGAAGCCAAGTGTACCATTTAATTACTAAGAAGTACTAGGTAGGTGATAAAATGAATAGAAATTGGACCTGTAGTTGGGAAGACCTGAATTCAAATCTGACCTCAGACACTTACTCTCTTTGTGACATTGGATATGCCACAACCTTTTTTGCCCCTGTTTTTACTTTGTAAAATGAACTAGAAAAGGAAAAGGCAAACTACTTCAGTATGTTTGCCAAGAAAATCTCAAATGTAATTGGACATAACTAAAATAATTAACAGTAACAAGTGATTGAATTAGACCATATAACATTAAAGTCTTCTTTTCAGTGCCTTCCCTCCCCCACCAATCAACTCATTTACCCTATGTAAATATATGTTCATATATATGTGTGTGTTTATATATGTACATTTTATATGTCTTATTTGTACACAATTTTTTTGTATGTTATCTCTCCCTTAAATGGTAAACCTTTTGAGACTAGGCATTTTCTTTTACCTTTCTTTGCATTCCTCAAAAGACAGGGGGTACAATGGGATGAGAGGTTTGACTAGAGAAGACAAAGTTTGGAATAATTACTCTGATGAGTAGATAGGGAAATGAATTAAAGGGGAGGAATGAAATTGCCTTGATATAGCAAAGGACTAATTGAGATTACTTAACTGAAATTTATCCTGGACTCAATTAACAAAGTTTTGTGATTTCCTCAAGTTTTCTTTATCAAGTATAAACAAATTAAACAGATAGTAGGAATTAGGTGAGGCTGGAATTTTCAAAGATGTTATCACCAGTGTAATAAGGGAACCAGGGATTAAATATTGTTGAAATGACTTAAAAAGATGTTAAGGATTAGAGAGAAAAATTTAGTGAGAGCATGAGAGATTTGGGGAATAGTACTGAGCAGCAAAGGAATTGTAGGAAACAGAGAGAACTGAACGTGGGTTTAGGAGGAGGTAGGTAGAAGATAAGATGGAAAAAATGAATATAGTCAGATGATGTAATATATTGACCCTTTATGGACTATTTGATATAGAAATAGAGGAAAGGGAAAGGGGAAAAAAGCATGCCAGTCAAAATGAGTGGCATGACAGTTCTATTTTGGTTGTATAATACAGCATTCTGTTAAGTGAAGAGCTGCTTCAATTGGTCTTTATAAGCAAAAAATAGCAAGACTAATTAGTTTTGCTGCTCTATGGTTTAAAGAGAATTTCTAATTAAATGAGGAAGTAACACTACCTAAATGTCTTTTTAAGAATGATTATACTGGGCGGCATTAAGATGATGGCTTAGAAGCAGCAAAGATAAATTCCTCTGTGAAAACTCTTTAGCAACAATCAAAAATTAAATTCTTCAAGGGGACAGAAAACCAAATCCAACAACAAGATAGAGCTGCAGGACCCTCCTGCTCGATTCAATGTAAAAGGTACACAAATAAGGTTGAATTATTGGGTTTAATAAAAGAAATGTACGCAGATAGAGTTGCATCCTTTCATAAAAGGGGAAAGATCCAATTCCCCTTTTATAGGGTTTAAGTTATAATGAATCATGAAGGTATTAAAGATATATTCAAAAGCTGACTCTAATGAGCAAAGTGTTCATGAACCAGACTTATGGATATTTTTCTAATATTTCACATGATTGATTTCTGAATCCTTAAATTGGATGGGGCTCAAATTTTATGGAACTCAAACCTCTATCTTTGTCTATAGTCTGGAAGGCTGGAATACAATTTCAATAGTTTCTTTGTTGTGTCAAAGACATATACTCAACATCTGAATGAGATGGTTCCAGTGCTCTAGAGGAAGAAGGACTTTCAAATGAACTTCTTATCTGTGTACTGACTATACCATTGCATTGATATCTGTTCCTTAATCTTGTAATTGATTGCCAATATTATGCTAATATTTCTGTCATGCCACCTGTTTGATTGACAATCCTGCAGCTCCTATTCCTTGAAACGTCAATAAAAATCAGCTCAACTGACTGACTCTTTCTTTCACCATCTGAGGAGAAGCTGACAGGCTTACCTGATGACACCATTCTAATGTCTTATCTCTCTATTTCTTGTATCTCTAATCCTTCTATGTCTCATTCTCTCTAGCCTAGAGTCCTAGACCATTGCTTTCCAGCCCCCAGCCTCCCTCCACAGGTGATTCAAACCACATGAGAATTATATGCAGAGCTGGATCTCTACACCTTTCCCCACCTACTACACTGAGACGTGCAATAAGAATCTGACTGATTGGGATCCTACGGTGAAGGTTGCAACTGTGACAGAGTACTTTGATACCACAATGGAAAGCTCAAGGTTCTGACCAGCCAGCTGTCAGGAAGGAGGCTGGCAGAAAGGAGTAGAGAAGAGAATGAGGGTAACTTCAATCTCTGCTGGCAATTGCTGAAGATCTGGCCTCAGGGCATATTAATACAACAGGTCAGGTCCATCAGCCTAATTCAGTTGATCATCTGAGCAGAGAAGAACCTGTTCATGGAAGAAAAACCCAAAGTCACAGATCTAGCAAATATAAAGAAAGGAAAAAAAGCAAAAGAGAGGAGACTGACTAAAAGCAAAAAGTTAGAGGGGAAGGTAAGAGGGATAAGAGAAAAGGAAGAATCAAAGGAGGAAGTCAAAATTGAAGGGAATATAGACAGTAATCATAACTGTGAATGTAAATGGGATGAACTCACCCATAAAAAAGAAGTAGATAGCATAATGAATTAAAAACCAAAATCCTACCATACGTTGTCTATAAGAAACACACTTGAGGCAGGTAGACATTCACAAGGTAAAGATGAGAGGGTAATGGCTAAGAGACAAAAGGGTGATTCAATGGAATAGACTTGGAGTAAATGACCTCAGCAAGATAGTATACAATAAACTCAAAAATCCTAGCTTTGGGGACAAGGACCTAGTATTTGACAAAAACTGCTGGAAAATTAGAAAAGAGTATGTGAGTGAATAGGTTTAGATCAACATCTCTCACCCTATATCAAGATAAATTTAGAATTGGTAAATATAAATATAAATACATATATATATAAAGAGTGAAATTATAAGTAAATTAGGTGAACATAGAATAGTATACATCTCAGATCTATGGGAAAAAAGAATTGAAGACCAAGCAAGAAATAGAGAATATTACAACATGTAAAATGAATAATTTTGATTACATTAAATTAAAATGATTTTGTACAGACAAAACCAATGTAAACAAAATTATAAGTGAAGCAACATATTGGGAAAATATTTATAACAAAAGCCTCTGATAAAGGTCTAATTTCTCAAATTTATAAGGAACTAAATCAATTGTACAAAAAATCAAGGCATTCCCCAATTGATAAATGGGCAAGAGACATGAATAGACAGTTTTCAGATAAAAAAATCAGTTATCAATAAACACATAAAAAAAGTGTTCTGAATCGCTCATAATTAGAGAGGTACGAATCAAAACAACTCTGAAGTACCACTTCATACCTAGAAGATTGGCCAATATGACATTAAAGGAAAATAAAAAATGTTGGAGGGAATGTAGCAAAATTTGGACACTAATGCATCGTTGGTGTAGTTATGAATTGATCCAACCAACCATTCTGGAGGGCAATTTGGCTCTATTCTTAGAGGGCTTTAAATGACTAACTGCCCTTTGATCCAGCCATACCACTTCTGGGTTTCTACCCCCAAAGAGATAATAGGGAACAATATGTGTACAAAAATATGTATGGCCACCCTCTTTGTAGTGGCAAAAAATTAGAAAATGAGAAGGTGTCCATTGATTGGGGAATGGCTAAAGAAATTGTAGTATCTGATGCTGATGGAATACTATTGTGCTGAAAGGAATGATGAACTGGAGGATTTCTATGTGAAATGGAAAGACCACTAGGAACAGATGCAAGCAAAAAGAACAGAACCAGGATAACATTGTACATATTGACTAATAAATTGTGGCACAATCAAATGTAACAGACTTTTCTACTAGCAGCAATGCAATAATCCCAGACAATCCAGATGAATTTATGAGAACGAACGCTATCCACATGCAGAGAAACAACTGTGGGAGCGTAAACACACAAGAAAAACATAAGATCAATCATGTTCTTTGATGGTGATATGATTGAGGCTTTGATGTTAAAAGATCACTCTACTGCAAATATGAATAACGTTGAAATTGGTTTTGAACAATGACACATTTATAACACAGTGGAATTGCTTGTCAACTCTGAGAGGGGAGAGGGAAGAGAGAGGGAAAAACATGAATAATGTATCCATGGGAAAATATTCTAAATTAATTATTTAATTAATTTAAAAATAATGATTAAAAGTTGAAAGAACTTATAAATATTATGTGAGGTAAGGAAGAGAAGATTTGTTAAGCTGGAGTACATTATGGGTCAATAGACAAGCAGTTTTATATTTTAATTATAATGTACTTCATTAATGTATTTGCTTAATAACATATATTTCAATGGCTTTTGATATTTCTTTTGTATTGTTATGAAGTAAATGGTTACATGTAAAATCTAAATATTTCATTATTCTTATTGGCTTGTGGTATAGATAGTTGCATCATTCTGAATTCAAGAACTAGTGTGCTAAATAAAGGTAGCATATTTCTCTTCAATAGATTTAACCCCAGAATCCTGAGACAGTTTGAATATAACTTTGAGGTGTTGGTTTATCTCTAAGAAACCAGACCTGCCAAACTAAGGACCAATGGAAATGATCAAGTCAACCTAGGGTGGAAGTAAATGTCTATACACTCATGTGAGAGGTCTGGGGCACATAAAAGTGAGGGTGGGTACTTCATACTCACTTGTGTCACAATCAGTTTAGGATTTGTGAGGCACAGAGATTTCAAAACTTTAATTTTTAAAAATATTACAATATATTTCTTTTGAATTGCTGAATCTTTGGGTGCTAAATAGAATTTGTGAAAACGTAAGATAGATTGGTGCTGGTGTGTTTCATTGGAATTCCTCCCCCCCCCTCCGCCCCCAGAAAAAAATGTAATTTGCCTAAATTTGGTGGGAAACAATGTTAAAGGATATATCACATAGTCCTTTCAATATTTGTAACAGGAGTTTCACTTAGTTCCTTTTGAACTGAAGTCATATGTAATTTCTAAAAGTATTAGTATGAACAAAGCTTTGTCCTTCTCAACCCACTAACCTTGTGCCTGGTTTTGAATCACTTTTAAGGTGAATTTTGCACACCACTACCTTAGATATAAATGACAAAGCAAAGGTCTATACCCAGTCAGGAGAGTGGTATATAACAAAAGACTCCATCTTCCTATTGCTTCCTTTTCTATATAAATTGCCATTAATGCAGTCTGATGGACTAAACTTCTCATTTTACTAATATAGCCTGAAAATAAAGCTTTCATGGTGTGTAATTAGAATCTTTTACCCTAAAAACTACAAACCCCAGCAAAATTACGATTCCCAGAACCCCACTCATTTCCTGTCATTAGTGCCGATGTAGACAGGATATAAATTGGGTGGAGGTCTGTCTCTTTCCATTTTTCCTTCCTGTTGAGGCTTTGGTAGAGCGGGGATTTTTGAGCAGGTAGAAAAACTTAGTCACACGATTATTTTGTCAGATAATAAACTTTATAAAAATAATATTTAATGTATTGACATTAATTTAAATCTTACATTGGAAACGTTTGCTCAATAGTTAACTGATTTTTTCCCTTATAGGGTCTTAGAATTTCGAACCTGGATATTATAAGAGAAAAAAAAAACAACAAAACCTGAACCCTTCTATATATATAAACTTTGGGGGCTATATTCACTACTCATCTGCTTCCTGTGGCAGCCTCCTACCTTTAATTCTTAAGGAGTTGGTTTTTAGTTGTTTCAAAGCAAATGTATTACTTATACAAATATAGAGATGTTCGCTGATAGATATCTGAGAGAAAGATATTCTGACTCTTTTATAAAAGTGGCATTCATTGAAACCAATCTGTTGTGTAACTAGAGCAATTGTTGCTATGAATTCCCTGAAGGACAGGATTATCTCTTTTTGTCTTTGTAATACCAAAGTATTTTTTAATATCCAGCACATAGTAGGTCTTTGCTGATTGATTTCTTGATTCTGCTGATGGATAAACTTGAAAAATGACTAAATACTTTTAAAATATCAATTATTTTAAAACCATTCTGCTGCCACTAGGTATGTATATTATCAATGAATGATATTTTCTTCACTAAATTCCCACTTTGAAGACTCTTTGAAGTAAAAAAGTTATAATCTGGGTTCCAAGGCTATTAGCCATGCCTATAACTAGCTCTGGTGCTTAAGGGTAATCAATGCAAAACATGCCCCAGGATATGCAGTATATCTCTCTTTAAAAAAATACATTCAGTTCCAAATTCTCAACATATATGACACATAAGAAAAGCAATATCCATTATATTTTTTTAACCCTTGTACTTCGGTGTATTGTCTCATAGGTGGAAGAGTGGTAAGGGTGGGCAATGGGGGTCAGGTGACTTGCCCAGGGTCACACAGCTGGGAAGTGGCTGAGGCCGGGTTTGAACCTAGGACCTCCTGTCTCTAGGCCTGACTCTCACTCCACTGAGCTACCTAGCTGCCCCTATCCATTATATTTTAAAGTAAAGAAGAATTATTTCTCACAGATTCCTATCAATTTATTTTTACTTTACAATTTTACTTTACATTTTATTTTAACTAGATGCTGAGCTCTTTTCAGTGTTTCTACCTGCCTGACTTTAAAATCTGTTAGTATCTCTTCTTGACAAAAAGCTCCAGTTACTCAACCCTAGTTACAGCTTTTATCCTATTTGGTGTTACTCTTGGAAGTCAAGTACTAAACACATAGAAATGTTTCAAATACCAACTGGAGACAGATTATATATAGCCCAAGTTATATGTGTTTTAAGGATATTTCAAGATCCCATTCTATACCAAAGGCCAAAAAGTAGCATAGATTAACTATAGATATGAGTCATTTGAAAACTTTGCCCAAGTTCTTACATAGAGGAATTGAATAACCATTTGAGTGCTTTATTTTGTTCTGGACATTTTGAGCATATTCTCTTGAGTAGAGGACAATCCATCTTGCATGTCAAAAGAGAAAAGGACATTAAAACTTTTGGTTATTATATATGAACCTGGAGTTTAAACCTGTATCCAGTGAAGAGAGTGGAACTTGGACTCATGAGACTGAAATTCAAAAGAAAACATTTTTTATGGGATTAAGTCTCAGTAAACGAAGAAAAGAAGAAACTTTAACTGAAGAAAATTTATCTTATCTGGTACTGTATCATTAGAGTTGTGACCTAACACAAGAACTATAATCCTTAAATGAGAGAGAGAGAGAGAGAGAGAGAGAGAGAGAGAGAGAGAGAGAGAGAGAGAGAGAGAGAGAGAGTATTTCTTCTACTTTAAACTAGTAAGTAATTATCCTGAGTTGGTCCTGGCAGGTCCTCTAGTAGTTTAGGTTCTATATTGGTTCAAAAATGAGACAGCTGAGTAGGACAGTGGATAGAGCACTTAAATGGTATGAGCTCATTCAACTGGGGAAAGGTCCATTGTTTACATATCCATTATGATCCATCAGCCAAGCCTTAGAACCCATTGGCACTTGAGTCCTTAGTCCCTTAAGCACCTAAGTCTTAAGGACATTTCAATAATTTTTATGGGAAAACTAGTCTGACCTGCATTTTGGGAGTTGTTAGACTATTGTTCCTAGCACACCAACTACATATACTATACATGCAAGCTTTTCAAGAAAAAAAAAGGAGAGAATTTGGGGAAGCAGCTTTCCATTTTATTGCTTATTAGAGTATATGAAGGGATTCTGAATAAAATGAAAGAAGAATAAATCTTCTTTTTCAAAATCAGGAAGGGTAGATATATAGCACAGTGGACAGAGCCCCAAGCCTGGATTTGGGAAGACTTGGGATCATATCTGGTCTCAGACACTTTCTAGCTTTGTGACCCTGGGCAAGTCACTTAGCCTTGATTTCCTAGCCCTCATTGCTCTTATGTCTTAGAATTGATACTAAGACAGAAAGTAAGGATAACAAAAAAGAACATCAGGAAAACATTTGAATTTGTTCATATTATGACATTTCTCTTCAGGTGAAGATAAACTCCATGAGACCAGATCTATTTTTTTATTCGTTTTGTCCAAATCGCTCAATATTTAGCATAATACTAAACCCATAATTAGAATATAATCCCTTTTGAATTTAATTGAATTCTGTATGTGTCTTTTTTCAAGGATTCAGGGGGGAAAAACTGCCCAGTTCTACCCACCTGTGTTTGCATTACCCTAGGATTTAACTTCACTCTTATCTGATGACTTCAACTAATTAAAGATGCTTGCTTAACATTTCCTCAGTTATTTCGAGGTTTCAGTTCTCTTTTGATCATTTCATTCCAAATATATTCAGGCAGAAGATCATTTTCCTTGGTATCAAAGAGGAAGAAATTTTTTTTTAGAGAATTGAGTAATGTCGCATTTTTCCAATGACTTGTTCTCATCACTAAACAGCACTCCTATCCTTTCTTTGATCTTCCTTTTCCTCTCAACATAACTTTAAAAGCTCTTTTTAGTCCTTAACATCCTTCACTAGTGTTAATAGTATGATATAGTGTATTAAAGTAGCAGAGTTCATAAGGGAGAACTGGGCTTGGCTCCACTTTAGCCTCTTAATAGCTAGTTGACCTTGAGCAAGTCACTTAAACTTTCTGAGCCTCAGTCTCCATTTCTATAAAATAAGAATAATTATACTTTTACCCTACCTCACAGGATTGCTTTGCAAAACAAATAAAGTAATCAAAAATAAAGCTTGTGGTAAACCCTAGAGTGCTATGTAAAAAAGCAGTGTTATAACTTCTTCAGACATAATACTCCTGTCATTCTTTGTGCTTTGTTTTCATCTTTAGTCATTTGCCCTTTTTCCCATTTCTGTACATTCCTTAAAAAAAACTGAGTGGATGAATTCCTTTTGTAACCATATTGTTCTCTTTAGAAACCTATTAATTGTCCAGTCAGTACAGAAGCATTTATTAAATGCTTACTTATATGGTAGGTGCAAAGAATATAATTCCTACGTCTTATATAATGACCTTCCTGACTTCCTTAAGTCCCAATTTAAATCTCACCTTGAACAGGGAACCTTCACCAATCACACAAATTCCAGTGCTTTTCCTCTGTTAATTGTCTCCTATTTTCATAGTATCGTCTCCTGTTTTTTAACTTGTTTTGAATATATTTGTTTGCAAGGTATCTTCCCTAATAGATTGTTAACTACTTGAGGAAAGAGATTTTCTTTTGCCTCTTTTTATATCCCTAACACATAGAAAATGCCTATTTGTTGGTGGTTAATGAGTAATTATTGATTGAATGGTGAATCCTATTTCTACTCTTCAATGGAGATCTTTGAATTCATATGAGTAGAAACCTATTCTTAAGTTTGGCTCATCCCACTTGAGCTAATTGTCGCCACAAAATCTTTGGGCAAGAATTCTATTTATCTTTTCTCTGAAAGCTGTGAAGCTTGCATTTCCAAAATCTAGAATATGTGATAACTTAATTTATGATTTATTCACTGTGTACTGGTGACGACATCTAAGGACATGGGAATTATTATTGCTCTTCTTTCTAGATATTATCCCTATGAATTCCTTGACATTTGTACTGTTGTTCTTTTTATTATTCTTGCTACACTTCATAATAACTGAGTAAGACTTTGTAGGGGAGTTTGTTGTGACAAGTTGAATTGCATACTGGAAGCTAAGATGGCAGAGTAAAGAATGCTCCATTCTCCTGATCCCTCTACATACACCAAAAAAGGAAGAAAGAAAGAAAATCACTTTAAAACAAAAGAACAATGGAGGAACATGTCTCATTGGGGTGGGAGGAGTGAGCAGCCCAGACAGCATAGTATCTGTAAGAACCAGCAGATCTTGGAGCAGCCCATGACCATGACAGAGCCAACAAAGCTCCAGAACAGGAATGAACCCAGCTGGAGCCACTACACACAAATTGAGAAAGCAGTAAACCTACAAACTACAAAGGCATCAGGGTTCTGGGGCTACAAGGGAGCAGAGAAGGGGACCTGAAAATATAGTGGACCACTTCCATGTGGAAGCAGAGCTCTGGGGCTATAAGGAAGCAGAGAGGGAGAACTGGGACCCCAGTTATCTATCCACTTCCAATTGGCAACAGAGTGTTGGGTACCGGAGAACTAAAACTTCAATGAATTAACCTGCTTACTGGGGTGGTGCAGTCCAAGGTGGGGAGCTTGCCCACCCAGGCCTCTTGGTAGAGGCAGTAAAGCTGCAGAGTGGGGACTAGATGAGCCCACAAAACACTGGAAAAAGTGGTACCACAGGCAATTGAATAAAACTGGACAAAACAGCTGCAAACTTCCCCAGAATAAGCCAGCAGGGGCATATTTGACAGACACATTGTAAGAAACAAGAGAAACCAATTGTAGCCCAAATATCAGAGAAAAATACTTTGCAAAATTGGAACAGTGTACCCTTTACCCCAGGATCAGAGAAGAGCCTCAAAAAATAGATTAGGTAACAGGAGGTGGGAGGGCACCTAGAAAAATTAGCAAAAGGGACAGAGAAAACCAAAAAATAAACTTAGAAAGGAATAACAATACCAAAAAAGAAATATGTGAAGCCTCAAAGGAAAGTGTGAAAGGATGTCAGATCTCAAAAGAATCCGTGGGAAAACTTGCAAAGAAGTTAAAAAAAACCAACAACAAATAAAGGAAAAGAAAAATTCAACAACTGGGGAAAAACATTCACTTAAGAAAACTACTTAAGGAAAAGAATAAACCAAATGGAAATGGAGGCCAAAAATTAAACAAAGAAAGAAATACTGAAGGAAATGATTATTTCAAGAGTAAAATTAGTCAAATGGAAAAGAAAAAAACAAAAACTCAAGTAAGAAAATAACTCCCCAAAATTAGATGGACAAATAGAAGCTAATAAAAACATAAGATTGTAGAAAAAATAATAAAACAATAAAAAAGTGAAAAATAGAAAAAAATCTAAAATAATTCACTGGAAAAATGAGCAACTTGGAAAATAAAATCAGAAGACATAATCTAAGTCATTATAAAAAATCCTAATACCAGATTATAAGAAACCATATTTACAAAATTATAAATTGCCTAGATTAACAGCAAAAGAAATAGAATACTTCAGTAATCCAATATCAGAAAAAGAAATTGAACAAGCCATCAAAGAACTCCCTAAGAAAAAATCGCCAGGGCCTGATGGATTCACAAGTGAATTCTATGAGACATTCAAAGAGTAACTAATCCCAATACTATACAAATTATTTGATATAATAAGCAAAGAAGGAACCCTACCAAATTCCTTTTATGACACAAATATGGTACTGATTCCAAAGCCAGGTAGATCAAAAACAGAGAAGGAAAACTATAGACCAATCTCCCTAATGAACATTGATGCAAAAATTTTAAATAGACTACTAGCAAAGAGAATCCAGCAAGTAATTAAGAAGATCATCCACCATGATCAGATGGGATTTATACCAGGAATGCAAGGATGGTTCAACATTAGGAAAACCATCCACATAACTGA
This sequence comes from Gracilinanus agilis, assembly GCF_016433145.1. Classification (NCBI taxonomy): domain Eukaryota; kingdom Metazoa; phylum Chordata; class Mammalia; order Didelphimorphia; family Didelphidae; genus Gracilinanus; species Gracilinanus agilis. Next base: position 90,461,155 of record NC_058133.1, on the reverse strand, counting down.
CTATATCAACAAGCTAACAAACAAAAATCACATGATTATCTCAATAGATGCCTTTGACAAAATACAACATCCATTTCTACTGAAAACACGAGAAAGTATAGGAATAAAAGGACCTTTCCTAAAATTTATAAACAGCATATATCTAAAACCATCAACAAACATCATATGCAATGGGGATAAATTAGAGGCCTTCCCAATAAGATCAGGTGTGAAAAAAGGATGCCCATTATCACCTCTATTAATTAACATTGTACTAGAAACACTAGCAGTAGCAATTAGAGAAGAAAAAGAAATTGAAGTGATTAAAATAGGCAATGAGAGACCAAGCTATCACTCTTTGCAAATGATATGATCGTCTACTTAAAAAAATCCTAGAAAATCAACTAAAAAACTAGTAGAAATAATCAACAACTTTACCAAAGTTGCAGGATACAAAATAAGTGCACATAAATCATCAGCATTTCTACATGTTTCCAACACATCACAGCAGCAAGAGGAAGAAAGAGAAACACCATTTAAAATCACCCTAGACAATATAAAATACTTAGAAATCGATCTACCAAAACAAACACAGGAATTATATGAACACAACTACAAAACACTTTCCAAACAATTAAAACTAGATGTAAACAACTGGAAAAACATTGATTATTCATGGGTAGGACAAGCTCACATAATAAAAATGACCGTTCTACCCAAATTAATTTACCTATTTAGGGCCATACCTATCAAACTACCAAAAAAACCTTTTTTACTGAATTAGAAAAAAACTATAACAATGTTAATTGGGAAGAACAAAAGATCAAGATTATCAAGGGAAATAATGAAAAAAAATGTGAAGGAAGGTGGCCTAGCAGTACCAGATATTAAACTATACTCTAAAGCAGCAGTAATCAAAACAATATGGTACTGGCTAAAAGACAGAAGGGAGGAGGAGGATCAGTGGAATAGACTTGGGGTAAGTGACATCAGCAAAACAGTGTATGATAAACCTAAAGAGCCCAACTTTTGTGACAAAAATCCACTATTTGACAAAAACTGCTGGGAAAACTGGAAAACAATATGGGAGAGATTAGGTTTAGATCAACATCTCATACCCTACACCAAGATAAATTCATAATGGGTGAATGACTTGAAGATAAAGAAGGAAACTATAAGTAAATTAAGTGAACACAGAATAGTATACTTGTCAGATCTCTGGGAAAGGAAAAATTTTAAAACCAAACAAGAGTTAGAAAAAATTACAAAATGGAAAATAATAATTTTGATTATATTAAATTAAAAAGGTTTTGTACAAACAAAAATAATGCAATCAAAATCAGAATGGAAACAACAAACTGGGCAAAATCCTTATAACCAAAAACTCTGACAGAGGTCGATAATTACTCAAATATACAAGGAGCTAAATCAATTGTATAAAAAAATCAAGCCATTCCCCAATTGAAAAATGGGCAAGGGGGGCAGCTGGGTAGCTCAGTGGAGTGAGAACCAGGCCTAGAGACAGGAGGTCCTAGGTTCAAACCCAGCCTCAGCCACTTCCCAGCTGTGTGACCCTGGGCAAGTCACTTGACCCCCATTGCCCACCCTTACCAATCTTCCACCTATGAGACAATACACCGAAGTACAAGGGTTTAAAAAAAAATGGGCAAGGGACATGAATAGGCAGTTTTCAGATAAAGAAATCAAAAGTATCAATAAGCACATGAGAAAGTGTTCTGAATCTCTAATAATTAGAGAAATGCAAATCAAAACAACTCTGAGGTACCACCTCACACCTAGTAGATTGGCTAAAATGATAGCAGGGGAGAGTAATGAATGTTGGAGGGGATGTGGCAAAATTGGGACATTAATGCATTGCTGGTGGAGTTGTGAACTGATCCAACCATTCTGGATGGCAAATTGGAACTATGCCCAAAGAGCTCAAAAAGACTGCCTGCCCTTTGATCCAGCCATAGCATTGTTGGGTTTGTACCCCAAAGAGATCATAGATCAACAAACTTGTACAAAAATATTTATAGCTGCACTTTTTGTGGTAGGAAAAACCTGGAAAACGAAGGGATACCTTTCAACTGGAGAATGGCTAAAAAAATTGTGGTATATGTTGGTGATGAGATACTATTGTGCTCAAAGGAATAATAAACTGGAGGAATTCCATGTAAACTGGAAAGACCTCTAGGAATTGATGCAGAGTGAAAGGAGCAGAGCCAGAAGAACATTGTACACAGAGACTGATACACTGTGATAAAATCGAATGTAATGGACTTCTGTACTAGCAGCAATGCAATGACCCAAGACAATTCTGAAGGATTTATGGAAAACAAAGCTACCCACATTCAGAGGAAGAACTACAGGAGAGGAAACACAGAAGAAAACAACTGCTTGAATACATGGGTTGATGTGGACGTGATTGGGGATGTAGACTCTAAATGACTACCTTAGTACCACTATCAATAATATAGAAACAGGTCTTGATAGATGACACATATTAAAACCAGTGGAGATGCGTGGCGACTATGGGGAGGTTGGGTGGGAAGGGAAGTAAGAACATGAATCATGTAACCATGGAAACGTTTTCTAAAAAATAAAACTAAAAATTAAAAAGAAAAACAAACAAACAAACAAACAAACAAACAAGCAAATAAATAAATAAATAAAGGAAACCATCAGGGAAGAGTTCCCTGATATCCTCAAACAAAAGGAAAAACAGAAATAAAGAGAATCCACTGATCACCTCCTGAAAGGGATCCCAAACTAAAATACACTAGGACTATTGTTTCCAAATTCCAGAATTCAAAGGCAAGGGGGAAAATACTGGAAGCTGCCAGAAGGAAACAATCCAAATATAAAGGAGTCATAGTCAGAATTACAAAGGACCTAGTAGTTTCTACCAAACCTTTTGGGAAAAGGTTCTATTTGAAAAAAATGCTGGGAAAACTGGAAAACAACAGAACAAATATTAGGCAGGGACCAAGATCTCACACCATATACCAAGAAAAAGTTAAAATGACTAATTGATCTATAAATGAAGGATTACATCATAAATGAATTAGAAGAACACAGAAAAGTTCATCTGTCATATTTATGGATTAAGAAGAATTTAGGTCCAAATGTGATATAGAGAACATTATGAAAGATGAAATAGTTAATTTGACTATATTGAATATAAAGGGTTTTACACAAATAAAACCAATGCAACTAAGAGTAGGAGGGAAACAACAAATTTTGCATGGGGGGAATTCTTAGCAAGTATCTCTGAAAAAATCCTTGTTTCTCTAATATATAGAGAGAACTAAGTCAAATTAATAAGAATACAAAACATTCCCTAATTGAGAAATGGTCAAAGAATATGAGAAGGTAGTTGTCAGAGGAAGATATTAAAATTATCTATAGTCATACAAAAAACTGCTCCAAAGCACTATTGATTAGAAAAATACAAATTAAGATAATCCTGAGATACTATATCATACCTACCAGATTGGCTAAAATGATAAAAAAAAGAAACTTATAAATATTAGAAGTGATGTGGAAAAATATGGAAACTAAGAAACTGTTGGGGGAATTGTGAACTGATACAACCATTCTGGAAAGCAGTATAGAATGAGGCTCAAGGGGCATAAAGCTATGAATATCCTTTGACCCAGCAATACCATTACTAGGTCTACATCCCAAAGAGAACAGAGACCAAAGAAAGGACCTATCTGTACCAAAATATTTTAGCAGCTCTTTTTTTCTAGATTTATATAACCATTTATTTGATGCAGCTCTTTTTTAGTGGCAAAGAATGATAAACTAAAGCGCAGTGCATCACCAAGAAATTGGATGAACAAGTTGTGGTATAATCTTGTAATGGAATTCTATTGTGTCCTAAGGAAGAATGAATAGGACGAGTTCAAAAAAACTTGTAAAGAATTATATGAACTGATATAGTGAAGTGGGTAGAACTAGGAGAACAATATAACAGAAATATAATACAATGATCAACTGTGAAGGACTGAAGTTATTATTAAAGCAGGTCTCCAAGAGAACCACTATGAGGTGATGAAGAAATGCTATACATGGTTAAAGAAGAAACTATTAGAATCTGAATGCAGATCACAACATGCCATCTTCCACTTTATATCCTTCATAAGTTTTCAAATATATGTGTGATATGTGTCTTTTATCATGACATGAGTAAAATGGAAATTTATATTACAGAAAAGTATGGGTATAAGCTATATCAGATTATACCCTACTTCAAGGAAGGTTGGGGGATTGTAGGAAGAGATAAAATCTGAATTTTAAAATGTTAAAAACAATTATTAAAATTGTTTCCACATAAAACTAAAAAGTACATTTTTTAAAAATTTCCTGTCTTTGTTCCTCTTCATTTTATTTTTAAGATATTTTGACCAGATCTACAATTGTCTCAGCATTTTTCCTTTCCCAGGCCCCAAGTGAGTCCCTCAATTCTAGTCAAATAGTCCATTATTCCTGTCTTTGAAATTCAGATGGAGTTCTATGATATCACTTTTTTAGTCTGCAATTCCTTTATAACTTACATGCCTTCAGCTGTCCATACTAATGAAAATGCCATTTTTACCCTTAAAATATTCAATTTCCTTCCTAGAATTTTAGAACTCTGTGAGTGGAGTATTTTAATCTGAACTTGATAAACATTTTTCTTTAAAAGGAATTGACAACTGCATTTTAATATCATTAGTTTTATGTATTCCTATTTTATGAATTTTATAACATTATTTGATAAGAAATCCATAAATTTCAAAAGATTTTTTAAAGTTTTGGGACAAAAAAGGAGTTAAGACCTTTTTTCCTAGAAATATCTTGTTTTCCTCTTGGAATAAATGCTTAAATTTGTCTCAGCAGTGTCAGATTTTAAGACACCTAAGATCTTACAGGCTAATATAGCCAATAAAACAAGTAGAGACTGTTTATTGCTCTTTTGAATAACTTTATTTAATATTAACATAGTAACATCAGTGAGCATATTCTTGTAAGAATTATTGTAAGCAGGTGTTCCTCAGGTGCAGAAGGCTCCTCATAATGTCAGGTCTTTTTGATGTATTGACTAGTTATGCTGATTATTTTTTTCTACTTTTTAAAATTTTGTTATAAGCAATGAATCACTGGATAGGGAAAGGAGGAGGAATACATGAGTAAATTTAAGCATTTAAAAAATAAATAAAATGTTATAACTATTGTTGTGTTTAAGAATATTATCCTAAACTCCGTCTTCATGTAAGTTAGGTTAATTTTTCTTAAATGGTTTTGAAACCATCCTTAATACTTGATTAGCCTAAGGAACTTAAGGCTTAGATTATTGACATAATTTCTTGGTCAACTACTTACAAAGCAGCCACATACATCTCTAGGCATTCCCTGATGCCTGATTGGTGGAAATGATGGGCAACTTAGACAAAGAAGTTTCTCTCAGTTGAATCAAAGTATACTCAAAACCTATCCTTATATCCTTGGTTACTATTGAATGACCTATAATTGTCTAATTCTATTCAAATTTTGAACAGGAGCTTTGCCTGAATCAGACCCAGACTGGAATACTAAAGCAAATGGTGGGAGAAACAATCTCAGAAGCACAGGAAATATAATAAGAAATTGTTGGAGACTTGAGAAAAATAAGTAATACTATGAATCTTGATGTTAGGTTCATTAAAGGTAAGCATTAGTATAACATATGTATCCAAAAGTGCAAGCTAATTTATATAGCAAATTAAATGCAGCCAGGATCTAGAGGATGAAGATTCCTGACCCAGTATTTAATTTTGTCCAAACTTAGGGTTCAGTATTCTGGTCATTCTCTATCTGAAGAAGGGAAATCCATCCTTTTAATTGCTGAATGAGACTGAAAATCAAAATAACTCAAGAGAGTGAATTCAAACTTTAGATAATCAATGTATTCTATATTTATTTAGATAATCAAACAAAAGATGCATGGAAAATTCTAACTAATATCAAAATTATTTGATGAAGATAACTGGTCTAAAAGATACATTATTGAGAAGTCGAATGTTAGTTATTTTATTTTATCAAAACATTACAAAGAATAGATCTTAATATGTCTGATAGGTTCCTATCTCCTATTTAGTATAACCTGAAGGATAAAAGGTGCAGCCTCAAAAGATTATATATGTTTCTGTGTTTTTTCTGACCCCAAGGCAAAAAATGATAAGAGAATATTTCTGTGGTGGTGTTACAAGAATTTAAATATTGAATGAGCTTTTCAATGGAGTAACAGACATGCAAAAAAATAATTTAGCAAGACACACAATCTTTTGTCTGCATTACTGAGGTGGACAGTCTATTAATTAGCAGGATACACTAACAGATATAGGGAGAAGAAGTTAGTGAGCATTAATTAAGTGCTTTATGCAGTTCTAGAATGTCATTAAGCAGTTTGCAAATATTGTATTTGATTCTCACAACCACCTTGGGAGGTAGTTATTATTATCCCCATTTTATAGTTAAGGAAACTGAGCTACATAGAGATTAAATAGCTTGTTTAGAGTCACACAGCTGGTAAGTATCTGAGACTATATATGAACTTGGGTCTTTCTGACTTTCATCCCACTGCTCTCTCCATCACACCATCCAGCTTTCTTGGAGATGTGAAACTTCTTCAGTGATAGATAATTTCAGTGAATGGTCCTAGCTTTCTCCTTCCTTTAATATATGGTCTCATCTATTCTACATTCCCAGAATTTTGAAGGCATTTGAAGGGGAAACATCAAAAATATATTGTTTTTCCTCATTATATAAGCTGAGTCAATTGTACACTTCCCATGATTTCATATATCTGTTCCCTTCTGTAATCCAGATAGGGCATCCATATTGTTTTATCTGTTGTGCTAACAGTTAGGTTTTACCTCTTCAATCCGGGAGTATGTGACAGCGTGATAGAAGCAATCTAGAAATCTAAAACATTCTAAAACAATCTAAAATCTAAAAAAAAATCTAAATTTAATCCTGGATCATGTCATCTCCAAAGATGGATCCAGGACCATAGGAGTTGAGATAAGGGACCCAAGACAAATCACAAAGTGGGGTATTTCCAAAAAATTTTACATAAATTAAATCAAATTCAAATAAATATCAATTATATTGTACATATTAATCACTTATTATCAGGCACTGTGATAAACACTGATAATATAAATATCATAAGAGCCTTGGCTATTTATTCATTTACTTACTTTTAAGCCCTTACCATTGGCACCAAGACAGAAGAGTGGTAGGCAGTGGAGGTTAAATGACTTGCCCAGGGTCACAGAACTGGAAAGTGTCTGAGGCCAGATTTGAACTTAGGATCTCCGTCTCTAGGCCTGGCTCTCAATCCACTGAGCCACCCAGCTGCTATTTTAAAAAAGTCACATTCTAATGAGGCGGACAACATGTATGTTAACTATATATATATATATACATGCATATGTACATATACAAGTTGCCTACAACTTGTAGATGGAAGTTGATTGCAGAGAGGAAGATAAAAGAGAATGGAAATCCAAGAAAAATTTTTTTTCAGAAAGTAGCATTTGAACTGAATTTTAAATGAAACTAGGAATTATAAGAGTTTATATAAGGAGATGATATTCCAGGCTTTGGGAGCAATTAAGGAAAGTCACAGAGATGTGTTGTTAGAATGTAGTGTATATAGAGAGGACTAACAAGAAAAAAGATTTGAAAGGTAGGGAGATAGCAACTTCTGAAAAGATTTAAATGACAAGAGGACTTTATTTTGAGCTTGGGTAGGAAAATTAATTTCAGGAAGATCATTTAGAAAATTGCATGAAGGATGAAGAAGATAAGGGAGATTCTGTAGGGAGATATAACGGATGGAAATTTAATAATATGGTTCAAATAAGAAACAATGAGGAATGTATTTAGAACTTGGATATTGAATTTCTATAGTCATAGTAATTTCCCCTTACATTGATCTATATTTTCCTTAGTTCTTTCTTTCCATTACCCATATTTGGTTGTATAGATTAGATTTAATTACCTTTAAAATGCAAATTTTCCAGTTTCTGTAAAATATTTTTTCAGGAAAAAAATGTGTTTAGGTTGATAGTTATAATACAATTTCCACAATACAATATAATACTAACACAATAAGTAATAAATAACTAATTTATTTGTCACTAAATATATGTTTAAAAGAAAAGATCTATTAAATCAAAGATAAACCTTTATCTTGGTTATTACTTTCTTCAATATTTAAATTCTGGAAAAAATAGAGCTGAGACACATCAATTTTTTTCTTCAACAGTAATAGGATTGTAATGCCACTTATTAGCATTAGAAATTTCTAGATATGGGATTTTCTGAAAGAAACTGAGAAAGAGTATTACAAAAGTAGGAGAAAAATGCCCATTGAGCTCTTTCCTGAATACTTAAAACAATCTAGGTCAATGGCTCAGGTTACAATTTCCTATGCTTTATTTAAAGATCTTTTTGAGTATCTGTGGCCAAAAGAGGTTTCTTATAGCTAACCTTATTTTGAGGAGATAAACAAAGATCAGCAAATAATTTTACTGAACAATGTAATTTTAAAAATGAAATCTTTTTTTATTTATTGAATGAAGGTTCAATTCATATTGAAGGAACAAAATAAAGTATTTGACTTGACATAATTTTACAACAAATAATATACATATTTGCCATTAGAGTCATTAGAAAACACATAAACACTAAATGATTGTTCACACTGACAATGGAGACAATTAATTTCTTCAGAGATGTTCCAGCTTAAACAGAGTAGATGACTTTGCAGTTAAATTTTCCTATCTCTAGTAATAACATCCAAGAGGGGAGAAAAGAAAAAAATTAACAAGTATGTAGTCAAATTCAATTTTTCAGACCCAAAAGAAGGGCCTTCTTTTTTCTCTTGTGATGAGAATGGGGCAAATAATGACTGCTGGAGGAATTAATTAACCACTGACCCTTATCCTAGCAATTAGTTTCATAAAATCTATAGTGTGTATGAGGTGTTCAGGGAGGACTACCACCTTTGTCAGGACCACTTTGCTGTCTACCTATTGCCCCACTTTCACCTTTGGCTCCAAGAATCTATAGCATGCACAGTAATGGTCACCCCCTGGTAAACTGTCTCAGCAGGTAGGGTAAACTGTGTTGAGGGTAACTGATGGTCATCAAACCCTTTGGTGAGTCAGGTAGGTATCCACCACAGGCATGTGAAAGATTCCCAGAGGAAGGGATGGATTGGAACAATTTGTTCCAATGGCCATGAAGATGAAGGAGGCAGGCACTGTGTAGAACTTGCTTAGACATGGAAGAAACCAGGATCATTTAGTGTATCCCAAGCCATTGCAGGCATCTTGACTTTAGTCTTGTTCTTAGACCTCAATGACTCTGGAAGAGGGAGTGAGGCTAAAAACTTTGTGCATTTCTGTCTCATTAAATTCACTTTATACATAAGTCTGGTTTTGAATCTCTTCACAAACAAAAGACAACAATCACAGAATAAAAGACAAAAGAACTAAGAATTTATATTATCTAAAATCATTCTTATCAACAAATTAGTGTAGTAACTAATGAAATTATAATAGCTCTCATTTCCCTTTTATTTTAACAATTCTTTGAGGCAGGTATTTTTAACCTCATAGATAAAAAAATGGAAGCTTAGCAAGTTATAGATACAGTTTGTAATATGAAGTTGAGAGTTAAACCCAAACTTTCTTGCTCTTTCCACCACTGAGGACTGATTTAATCATTTCTCTCCAAGCCTACTGCCTCTGATGTTGAAGTGGAACATCATGTTCCATGGTAGGGGGCTAGAAATCTAACTTGGTCTCTTCCTTTGTCATAAATAGTGAATTTATAGATTTCAATAATATCAACTATATCTCATGCAGCAACCACAGAGAAAGCTACTACAACTTCTCTATTTACAGTAGTGGTTTATTATTCAGATAGTTGGAGAGGGTACAAATCAACTCGCTAACAAAACAAAACAAAAACTTTTGTTTTGATTCAATTATTCAAGAACCTCAGATGAAAGTTTTCAGCCTAAGTTATTTGCATATCTTCCTTACTTTTCGATATCATTATATTCTTTGCCCTCTGCTCTGCCTCCAGTCTCTTCTATTAAAGGGCAAAATTTAAGCTGAAATCTTTTTAAAGTTTCTGTTGAAACAAGATGAAAATGAGTATTTTTATAGAATTTTTGAGCTCATAGCATTGTGCGTAAAAAGGGCTGCACCGTTTCCTTTAATTGGATAACTCAAAGGCAATAAACCCTCCAGTAAAAGGAGACCTCTGCGCACTTTTGCTCATCACATTTTCCTTTCAAATAGTGAAAATGTGACTTGTTAATCCAGTCATGCACAATATTTGCCAATGGTGGTTAATGCATATATGTTCAAAGGCAGCAAACAAATATAAACTGTATATTTTGAAGTCTTTTTAATCAATTTTCCCTTCTTGGTTTTAGATGCACATTTCTAATCATTATTCCGACTTCTAAGGCAGTACTGTATATCTCAGGTAAAGCTAGTCTAACACTTGGTGAGAGAAATGATTTAAATATAGGATGATTCTTGAACCCATGAACAGTACTCATTAGTGGCTTCTAAGCAATTGGATTAGATTAACAGACAAACACTTAATTATAGCCTACTTTTCTAACAGGCCAAGCAATTCTAATGCAAAGTGACAAGGGATTTATTGAGGAAATTACTTACTTGAAATGGTCACTGACAATTTCTGAGGTGCATTTTAAAAGTGGACTAGAATTGAAAAACATACTATAAATTTGACTGAGCTTTTATATCAAACACTGGTTTCTCTTGCTAGTTATATCAAAGGGAACTTTTAAGTTCAATTTAATCCTGACAATTTGTTGATTCCATTTAGAATGTGGTGACAGAGTTATTAAAATATTACCTATTCAGATCACATTTAGGACAAAATCAAAAGAGATAAAATATCAGAGAACCATTAGAAACTAATAACATAACACCACAAATCTATAAGCAAGAATACTTTTTAATGTCTTTCCCTTTTTGTAAGAATTATCCTTTTAATCTTACCAAGAACTCCATTTTCTTCATTTACCTTACTCAATACCCTAAAGAGCACAAAGAAAAGTCATAAGTTTCTGAAAATAAAAAGGGCCAGACTATGTTGTGTGATTTGCACAGTAATATATTCCAAATGCACAACAAAACTATGAAAATTTGCCAAACAACTCCTTTTATTACCTACTATGTGCAAAGTTAAAAGCACTAAAGATGATGATAACTGGTGTTACCTTGTCACAGATTAAATTTTATATCAGATTTCATTTAATAGCCAGATAACATAATCAAGCAAAGAATCAGAAGTAATTTCAAAGCACTTATGGTTTACCAGGTACTGTGATAAACATAAGAAATATATAGGGGGGCAGCTGGGTAGCTCAGTGGAGTGAGAGTCAGGCCTAGAGACGGGAGGTCCTAGGTTCAAATCCGGCCTCAGCCACTTCCCAGCTGTGTGACCCTGGGCAAGTCACTTGACCCCCATTGCCCACCCTTACCACTCTTCTGCCCTGGAGCCAATACACCAAAGTACAAGGGTTAAAAATAAAAAAAAGAAAAAAAAGAAATATATAGTCAAGACTGATATAGCATGTGACTCAAGGAACTTGCATTCTATGAGGGGGTTTGGACACATCAACAAGTAAACCAAAACAAAACAAAAACAGTTTATCCAGAGCTGGGCACATCCATCCTGGGGCATTTATTTCAGGGCTCAAAAAAAAAATGAGCCTAATGACAGTCAGTATCCCAGCCTCCTTCATAAATGCCTGATGGTTGAAGTTACTGTGAGCATTTATTGATGATCTACTATATCCTAGATATAGGATATCTATCTATCTATCTATCTATCTATCTATCTATCTATATATATATATATATGTATATATATATATATGTTGATGATCTACTACATCCTAGATATAGGATTTCACTGCTGAGGAGCTGGAGGCATAAGTACAAAGAATGAAACAATCTCTAGTAACAGATTTTACATTCTGAAGGGTAAAGGAATGAATTCATTTAAATACCTTGTTGTTCAGTCATTTCAGTTATATTTGACTCTGCATGGCGCCATTTGGGATTTTTTTGCAAAGATAATAGTGTTTTGGCATTTCCTCATCCAGCTGATTTTACAAGAATAAAGAAATAGAGGCAAACAGGTTTCTTTGATTTTCCCAGGGTCACATCGTATCTGAGGCCAGATTTGAATTTTGATCTTCCTGATTCCAGGCTCAGTACTCTATCCATTTTACCCACCTTCCTGCCGCTGCATATTAATATAAACAATACAAATATAGAGTGAATATACACACATATACCATGTAGTTAAACACAAGGTAGTTTGGGAGGAAGGAAAATATCAATATTGTTTGAAAAGAATCAGGAAAAATTTTATGTAGAAGGTGATGAAATCTTTAAAAAAGCAAGGAAGTCTAAGGACCAGAGATTAAGAAATTGATAGTGCTTTCCAGGCATATGGGAAGGCCACTACAAAGACAGGAAAACAGGAGAAATATATGAGAAAAATGTGTTTGATTAGGTGGTAGAGTGTAGAAGAGGGACTAATTCCCAGTGAGGTTGGTAAGATGAATTAGATCCACATTGGGTAGGAGTTTGAAAGCTAAACACAGGGGTTTATATCTTATTCTAGAAGCAATAGAATCACTGGAGTTATTTGCATTGATTTAATTCCTTTATTATCTCCAGAAGTAGATGCAAAACTGTTCAGATGGTTGTGGGACAGTTTTGAACAATCTTCATAAGATGGCTCTTTTACACATAAAAGTCAGTTACAAGGGGCTGCTGGGTAGTTCAGTGGAGTGAGTCAGGCCAGGAGGTCCTATGTTCAAACCTGGCCTCAGCCACTTCCCAGCTGTGTGACCCTGGGCAAGTCACTTGACCCCCATTGCCCACCCTTACCACTCTCCCACCTATGAGACAATACACCGAAGTACAAGGATTTAAAAAAAAAAAAAAGGTCAGTTACAAGGATTCCTTGGAAGGCACTAGCACTAGCATCTATGTGGAGACCAGAGAAGGCTTAATGTAGAAACTGGCCTTTGAGATGGGTCTTAGAAGAAAGAGATAATTGCAAGTGGTGAGGATGATGAAGGGAGGCCATTCCAGCTACAAGAAATGTATAGGTCAGAGATGGGAGTTGGAGTGCCATGTATAAAGAATAATAAGTTGACAATCATGACACAGGTAGAAACATAAATATATAGGACATTAGAGGAGAAGTAGCATTAGAAATCTTAATTCATTTCATCAATGAGAAAACGGGATTAGAAATGACAAAGCGGCTTGCCTCAAATAAGAAGTAATTAATTAGTACATGTATTCTCTTATCAAGGTGGGTTTGCAAATTGTAAATATCCTTTATATAACATTATTTACTTGCCTACACTTTACTTCATTTCCAAAGCCCAACTGATTATGTAAATATGCAGAAAACTAGCAAGCTGTTCTGAAGTAATGGAATTAATTACTGTGGGAGAATTGTCTGAATAAACAATTAAAAAAATCTTTCTTCTTCCTTCTCCATATAGGCTTCATGGATCATGTAAACACCATTGTCCCCACTTCTGCCTCTGCTCCCAGTTCAGTTAATTCACTTTAGGCAATCTTTTCCCTATAGGCACATTTCCTTTTTAAACCCATTCTCTCTTCTCCTTTTTGCCCATTCTTATTGATCTTAGCAAAGACCCTTAATCTGTCTATTTCTCTTTGTCCTGTGAATCAATATGGCCCTTATGTTCGTTGACAAGGGATATAATGGTTTTATAAAACATATCATTTTTAGTGATATGAACATATATATCAAGAAAAATAAAAGCTATGTTTTAAAGTAAATTTTGGAGAATGTGGAGTAGTTAGAAAATAATCTTGGAATTAGGAAGACAGACTTAGATTGCTCCTCTGACCTGTACTAGCTGTGTGACACTGAACACATCACTCTCAGTGTTTCCAGGCAACTGTCAAAGTCTATATTAAAAACTACAAATAATTCAGGAATCTGCATCATATGGGAAGTTTCAACCTCAAGCATATGACATTACCTAGGGGATGCAACAGCTGAGCTACCCAGTGCTGTCATTCCCCAAAGTCCTTGAAACTACTCAGAAACCCTCTTCAGAATTTTCAGTTTTCATCTGCTGTTCCATAGTTAATTTATTATTATAAAAAACCCAAAAAATATTTCCTACTCCATTTTGTTGCTTCTATATTTTACTCATTTGATGTAATGTAGGAACATTTTGGCTATTTTTATTGCAAATGTATAATATTTCAGGTACTTTGAGGGTTAAATAAGCTCTCATTTGACCAGGAAACCCAATCTCTATTCAGAGAATTATTTCACGGGGGTATGGGGCAGGTTCCAAATTTAAAATAAGTGGTTCAAAAAATATAAATAACTTTTCATTAAATTGGCAATTGCATATAGTCCTATTAACAATGTGGTCTTCCATTTATTAAGAAGTATACATAATATATGGTAAATGTGCTAAAAGTTACACATTTTCCATAAGAGCTATGGTTTTTCTCAATTTTTCTATCAAAATCTAGCCAAAGCTTAGAAAAAAAATGAGTTCTTTTTTTTTTTTTTTTTTTTTTAGTTTTTGTCATTCATCACTGGCATTTATAGACATTCTTAACTAGTGCAGAGGGCACTAAGGAGGTACAATGGATAGAATGCCAGATCAGGAGTCAGAGGGATACATCTTTCTGAGCTCAAATCTTTTCTTAGACATCTTCTAGTTGTGTCACCCTGGATAAGTCACTTAATCCTGTTTGAATCAGTTTTCACAAATGTAAAAGTGAATTTAATATAAAATGTATATCCCCTCATCTATTTGTTAGCCTCACCCTTTGATTGGCTGCACACGTGTACTATGGCTTGGTGGAAGAGGTTGTCTCAAGTGCACGTGTGACTACGTGACATCTTGATGAGCTAGTGGAAGTCCCTGTATAATGGGTGGTATGTCCAAAAGTCAGGACTCAGGACTCAGGTCGCAGGCTGTCCAATCAGAGAGCCTCAATAGAAGTGGTGAAAACGGCTATATAAGGGGATGGAGAGAAAGCACTGTTTTTTTCTCTTCCTGGACATGAAGGCAAACATAATCTCTCTCCCTACTCTGGAGTGTTTTATCTTACTGGGTCATCTTGAATCCAGAGTCCTGAGCCTTGTCTGGGAGTTGGAGCTGGGGAACCATGGCACAGGTCAGCTGGGGAATCATGAAAGATGTTTTTAGTTAGGGTTGTCTCAATCTCTCTCTTCCTCTCTCTCTCTCTCTCTCTCTCTCTCTCTATCTCTCTCTCTCTCTCTCTCTCTCTCTTTCTATCTTCCCCCCTCTCTCTTCCTCCCTCCCTCTCTCTATCTCTCTGTCTTTCTGTCTCTCTCTCTCTCCCTCTCTCTCATAACTTTTACTAATAAATAATTACAAACACACACATATATGTATATACAAATACATATATAAATCTCTAGGGAATTTTATCATTACAGAAGGAAATAGCAAACTACTTCAGTATCTTTGCCAAGAAAATCCTACATGGGTTCAGAATATTGGCTATGACTCATCCAAATGAACAATAACAACAACAACAACAATAAAAAAACAACCTGGCTCAAAAGAGTCTTGATATTAAAAAGCAAAAACCCTGTTCTATAGTTCCTTTTAAACACATATTCTTTCTTATAAATAATAGAAATACAAATAACAGCAAATTGCAGAGTATTTGTTTTGCTAGTTCCATGCTCACTGAACTGACATTTAATGAGATTTAAATGTCACTGGTCATTTATTCTATAACAAGCATTCCAACCTTTTGATATTTTAAAATGAAAATAATTATAAATTACTCACTTTGGTGACTCAAAAATATTCAATACTGGAAATCAAATATATATTGCAATACTCAAATTCAGAAAAGATATTTATCCTAGCTTACCTAGCATTTTCCATGTATATCATACTGACATTCATAACTAGGCTCATTTCCGGTGCCTTTTATTTGGAATATAACTGCTATGTGGGTATGCACTGAGATTGTATTGTGACAACTTTTAAAGAATTTAAAGGTTATTATGCTCATTCATCCAAAAAGTACCATGGTTAATGGTGTATTAGATTCAGAATTCAAAAAAAACAAAAATAAGCAATAATCTCACCTCTGATACTTGCCTTCACTTGACTATGATTTTTAAATTAAATTAAAATGTTAAATTTATTTTTATTTAAAAATATATTTCCATGGTTTCATGACTCATGTTCTCTCCCTTCCCCTTCCTTGCCCTCTCCCAGAGCTGACAAGCAATTCCACTGGGTTATACATGTGTATAATTCAATAACCTATTTCAATATTATTCATTTTTGTAATAGAATGATCTTTTAAAACCAAAACCCAAATCATATACCCATATAAACAAGTGATAAAGTGTATATTTTTCTTCTAAATTTCTACTCTCACGGTTCTTTCTCTTGATGTGGATAGCATTCTTTTTCCTAAGTCCCTCAGGATTGTCCTGGATCATTGAATTGAAAATCCTAAAAAATCAAAGGATAAATTAATAAAATTGAAACTGAAAATTATTAAACTAATAATATAAATTTCTCATGATGCATTATAGGCAATGCTTAATCTAGTTTATAGGAGATTTATTAGGTAGGGGACTCAGAGATTACTTCTGCAAGGTGTAGAAGACATAAGTTGTTATTTTCCAAATGTAAAATTACATAAAATAGAGTTCTAAGTGATTCTCTAGATTTTCTTTCTTTTTTTGAAAGACAGCTTTAAAAAGTTCTTGAAACCAAAAAGTGCAGTGGGTAAGTTCCTGTGCTTCTCAGAGCCCCAGTCAACCATCAGAGACTATAAATTATCAAACAATAGTTGTTTTTTATCAAACTAGGTAGTTCACAAGCTCAAAATTCAACATTGGCTTGAATAAATGTATGGAAGTGAGAATAAAATAAGTCAATGTATATAGAAAAAAGTTTTGCAAACATTAAAGCTCTCTCTGTATAAATGTGAGTTACCACTATTATTATAGGAAAGGTAATATGAAGTTTTTAGGTGGAGCCAAAATGGTGGAGTAGAAGCACAGAAAGGTGAAACAACTCTGAGAATCTTCACAAACAACCTTAAAATAATGCCTCAAGACAATTATTTGAGTGACAAAATCAAGAAGGGGATGGAGTGAAGCAAATCTCCTACACAAGTTGGAAGGTAGGTAGAGAGAGGGTCTGGTTCATTGGGGAAAGAGGAGAGTACAGAAGACATAAGAAGCTCCAAGAAGCAGAAGTTACCCATAGACTACTTACTGCCCCATGTCCTGAATCTAGACCAAAGCCAACTTTGAGACCCCATGACCCTAAACTGAATCAAAAGCAGAGCAGCCCACAGACGTCCCTTGAAGTTCTAAGGCAGGGGTCGGCAACCTTTTTGGCTGTGAGAGTCATAAACGCCACATTTTTAAACTGTAATTTCGTGAGAGCCTTCCAGTGCTCACAGTGTATGTTCCTGTAACAGTGCACGCTCCTATAACAGAGCCTGAAAAAAATTGACTTTATGGCTCCTGCAGAAAGAGCCATATCTGGCCCTCAAAAGAGTCAGATATGATTCGATAGCCATATGTTGCCGACCCCTGGTCTAAGGTCTAGTACAAACCTCCAGTGAGGCCCCAAGTCCTAGTGGAAGGCAGTCTGTGAAGTCTGGCCCATTCAAGACTAAAGGGAGACCCAACATCCCTGGCCAGGTCTGTGGTGGGACTCCAAATTCCATCACAGAGCAGACCACAATGAATTAGACTAGTGTAGGCCAGGAGTGTGTTAGACATGTGTCAGCCAAAGCCTGATAGTAGAGACCTGAACCCCAGAACAACCTCAACAAAAGGCAGTATATAGTGCTCTAGAAACCAGCCTAAGGCTGCAGTGAGACCTGAATCCAGAGGGTAAGGCATTCTGAAGTGTACCTGCACTATGTAAGCACATGGTGAGGAAAAGAGTCACTATTCAGACTTGAGATGAGACACAGAGCTCCAGTACAAGGTAGCTCACAGTGCTCTGAACCCTGTAAACCATCAGAAATCCTTAAGGAGACTGAATCAACAGTGGAAGGTGGCTTCCTGAGCTTCTAGACCATAGGCCATAGACCACATTTGGAAGAATTGAAGCTTTCAGAAGCCCAGAACTAGAACTGAGGAAATACTGAAGTTTAAGAGAATGTTCTTTCTACCCTAAGAACAGAGCCCATGTTTAAGAAAAAAATAAAAGTTTTTTTTAAAAGGCTGAGGAAATGGGCAAAAAAACACAAAACAACACCCCGCCCAACCACTAAAAATTATCATAGAGGCAGAAAGGAGCAAGGTACAGATTCAGACAGGGACAGTGAGATCAAAGTGACCAATGCAAAACTTCAAAAAAATTGGAAATTTATCTCAGGCTCTTGAAGAGCTTAAAAAATAATTAAAAAATGAATTAGTAGGGGCAGAAGAAAAATGGGAATGAGAAATGAAAGTAATACAAAAAGAGCTTAAAAATCAAAACTGGACAAATGGAAAAAGGAAGAAAAATTACATGAAGAAAATATTTTTTAAAAGTAAATTTGACCAAATGGAACAGGAAGTTCAAAAGAGAATAATTTCTTAAAAATTAAAATCAGGCAAATAGAAACTAGTCACTTAATTAGCCATCAAGAAACAACAAAACAAAATCAAAAGAATGAAAAATAGAAGAAAATATGAAATATCTCATTGTAAGAACAACTGACCTGGAAAATAGATCTGGGAGAAACAGTCTAAGAATCAGAGCACTTGAAATTCATGATTAAAAATGGGAGGAGGGTGTTAGAAATCCTATTACAAGAAATTATCAAAGAAAACTGTTCTGATATTCTTGAAGCAGAGTGCAAAATAGAAATTGAAAGAATCCACTTATCACTTCCTGTAATAAATCCTCAAATGACAATTCTCAGAAATATTATAGCCAAATCCAAGAGCTCCCTGGTCAAGGAGAAAATGCCAAAAGCAGCCAGAAGAAACAAGTCAGATATCATGGAGCTTCTGCATTTTAAAGGATAGGAAGGTTTGGAATATGATATTGCAGAAGGCAAAGAACTAAGTTTACAACCAAGAATCACTGACCCAGCAAAATTAAGTATATTCTTTCAATGGAAAAAATAGTCATTCAATAGAATAGAGAAACATTCCTGTTTAAAAGATTTAGACAGAAATTTTGATGTCCAAATATAAGACTTAAGAAAAACACAAAAAGGTAAATAACACAGAGAACATTAAAGGAGTTTAATAAAGTCAAACTGTTTATATTCCCACATGAAAAGATATTTGTAACTCAAAATTTTTATCATTATCAGAGTAGTTAGAAGAAGTATACACAGGCAGAAGGCACAGGAATAAGCTATTTAGGGTAATATGATATGCAAAAGAATCAGAAAGATCAAGATAAAAAGTAGAAAATAAGATGAAGTGAGAATATGAATACACAGATGTATTCATAACTGTGATGGTGAATAGGATTAACTCACATAAAAATAGAAGTGGATCACATAATGGATTAGAAACTAGAATCCTATGATATATTGCTCACAAGAAACACATTTGAGTCAGGGATGTATACAAAGTAAAGGCAAGAGGATGAAGCAGAATCTATTGAGCTTCAGCTAAAGTAAAAAAAGTAGGAGTAACAATCATGATTTCCGAAAAAGCTAAAGCAAAAATAGATCTAATAAAAAGAGATAAGGAAGAAAATTATATCATAATAAAGGGTACCATAAAAATGAAAAAAAATTTCAATATTTAATATATATACACCAAAAGGTATAGCTTCCATATTTTTAAAAGAAATATATAATGAGCTTCAGAAGAAAAAAAACAGTATATATTAGAGGGAGAGGTCAGTTTTACCCTCTTAGAACTAAAATCAAACCCAAAAGTAAATAAGAAAAAAGTAATGGAAGTAAATGAAATTTTAGAAAAGTAAGATTTAATAGATCTTTGGAGAAAATTGACTGGGGATAAAAAAGAAATGACAACTTTATTTCACAAGAACATGGTAAGTACACAAAACTTTACCATATACCAGTGTATAAAAACTTTACAACCAAGTACAGAAAAAAAGAAATAAAAATGCATCCTTTTCTAATTAACACAATAAAATTAAAATCAATAAATGTCTATGGAAAAACAAATTAAAAATTAATAGGGAGTTCCGGGTTAAGATGGCGGCATCTCCTGACCGAAACATATAAGACTCCTCAAGGAGACATAAAAACAAACCCAGTCGAATGGAGGGACCCCCACAGTATAGAAGGTACATGGAATTGGGACATTTCCATGCTATAAAGGGGTGAAACAGCTCTCACCAAATTGCGAGCTGAGAAACCAACCCTCCCCTCCCTCCACACACCACCTATAGTGCCGAAGCCAGCTAAAAAGAAATAGAACAAGTTTGGGGCACCCATTGAGTCATTGGCAGCTCCAGGGCCTGTTGCTGAGAGCACCAAGATTAAGGACCCCAAAAAGCTAAAGAATGCGCACAGACTCTGAGTGCGGGCACACAGCACGGGCCCAGAGCAGGGGCGGAGGCAGACACATGAGTGTGAGCAAAGGCTCTGAAACCCTGAGTGGGGAACCAGCTCAGATGGGTATACGACTGTGGAAGTAGCTCCCTGAGACTTGTAAAGGAGACTCCAGCAGAGGACCAAGCAACAGGGTCTACCAGGGGGCTTGACCTTGACAAAGAGCAGATCTCAGACCTCAGGACACAAAAGACTACACACAGACCCTGAGCACGAGGATAAAGCTGAGAAGCTGCTGGGATAACAATGGCTACCCAGAATCAGGAAGCTCAGACGAGAAAGATTAACAAGAAAAAGAAATCTTTAACACTCAACAACTTTTACACAGAGAAAATCCAGACAACCGAGCAAATAGAGGGGGAGAACAAACAAGCATCCAGACCCTCCCAAAATAATAATGAAAACTGGTCACAAGCTCTTGAAAAGTTCAAAACTGAGATGACGAGGAAGATAGAAAAGATTTGGTTAGAGAAATGGGAAATAGCTCAAAAGGAAATCAGGCAAGAAAATAACAGTTTAAAAAGCAGAATTTTGCAATTGGAAAGGGAAGCTCAGAAATCAAATGAACTGATAAGCAAAGTGAACACCAGAAATGACCAGATTGAAAAGGAAAACCAAAAGATCATAGCCGAAAACCAAAAGATCATAGCCAAAAACCAAAAGATTATAACTGAAAACCAGTCCCTAAAGGCTAGAATTGAGCAATTAGAAGCTAATGATCTCTCAAGACAACAAGAACAAATACAACATGTCAAAAGACTGAAAAAATAGAAGGAAACATGAAATATCTCAATGAGAAAGTGACAGACCAAGAAAACCGGTCTAGAAGGGACAATTTAAGAATCATTGGTCTTCCAAAAAAACCAGAAATCAATAGAAACCTGGACTCCATACTAAAAGAAATTATTCAGCAAAATTGCCCTGAAGTCCTACAACAAGAGGGCAATATAGACATTGAAAGGATCCATAGATCACCCTCAACACTTGACCAAGAAAAGACAACGCCCAAAAATATAATTGCCAAATTTAAGAGCTTCCAAGTGAAAGAAAAAATCTTACAAGAAGCCAGAAAGAGACAATTCAAATATCAAGGAGCACCAATCAGGATCACACAGGATCTGGCAGCCTCCACGCTAAAAGACCACAAGGCTTGGAATATGATATACAGAAAGTCAAGAAAGCTGGGCCTGCAATTACAGATCAACTACCCATCAAAATTGACTATATACTTCCAGGGGAAAGTATGGGCATTCAACAAAATTGAAGATTTCCAAGTATTTGCCCAGAAAAGACCAGGGCTAAATGGAAAGTTTGATATCCAACCACAAAAATCGAAAGAAACATGAAAAGGTAAATAAGAAACAGAGGGGAAAGAAAGAAAACTCATAACTTTTAAATTTGCCTTTTTAAGGGCCTCAGTAAGATCTAATTATGTGTATTCCTATGTGGAGAAATGCTATGTATAATTCTCTGTAGTGAACTATATTCACTATTATAGTATTCAATATTATAGTAATCAGAAGAATAATTCACAGGGAGAGGGTGGAATACTAAATGGTCTAAGATGATATGGGGGGTGGGAAAGAGGGGGGTGAATAGTAGGGGACACCAAGAGAAACTTGAGTGATTAAGAAAAATAGGATATTATATTATACACAAAGAGGGCATGGGAAGGAGAGGGGACAAATACTATTATAAGAAGGAGAGGAAGAGAGCACTAAGAGGTAATATTTAAACCTTACTCTCAGTGTAATCAACCCTAAGAGGGAAGAGTAGCTCTACTATCCATTGGGATATAAAACTCTTATCTAACCGTACTGAGAAAGTCAGAAGGGATAAACCAAGGGGAGCAGGGGAGTGGGAAGGTCAAAAAAAGGGAGGGGAGAAGAAGGGGGAGGGAATTCATTAGGTCTTTAAAAACAAAAAGAGGTGAATAATAAGGGAGGGGGTAGAAAGGGAAGTTAGTCAAGGGAGGGGATAAGGGATAGGGTCTTAATAGCAAACCACTGGTTTAAAAGGAAATAGCTTAAGGAGAAGGGGTAGGAAAAGGGGAGGATACAAAAATGTCAGCAAATGCACAACTTATAACTCTGAATGTGAATGGGATGAACTCTCTCATAAAACGGAAGCAAATAGCAGAGTGGATTAGAAACCAAAATCCTACCATATGTTGTCTACAAGAAACACATATGAGACGGGTGGACATACACAAGTTTAAGGTTCAGGGTTTGAGCAAAATCTTTTGGGCGTCAAATGAGAAAAAGAAGGCAGGAGTGGCTATTATGATTTCCGACAAAGCCAAAGTAAAAATAGATATGATTAAAAAAGACAGGGAAGGTCATTACATCCTGATTAAAGGCAGTATAAACAATGAGGAAATAACACTGCTCAATATATGTGCACCAAGTGGCATAGCATCCAAATTCATAAAGGAGAAACTGGCAGAGCTCAAGAAGGAAATAGATAGTAAAACCATAAAAGTGGGAGATCTAAATATTCCTCTTTCAGATCTAGATAAATCAAACCAAAAAATAAATAAGAAAGAGGTAAGAGAGGTGAATGAAGTACTAGAAAAATTAGATCTAATTGATATGTGGAGAAAAATAAATAGGGAGAAAAAGGAATACACCTCCTTTTCAGCTGCACATGGTACATTCACAAAGATTGACCATGTAATAGGGCATAGAATCATTGCAAACAAATGCAAAAGAGCAGATATAATAAATGTAACCTCAGATCATAATGCAATAAAAATAATAATTAGTAAGGGCACCTGGATAGGCAAATCAAAAACCAATTGGAAATTAAACAATATGATTCTCCAAAATCAATTTGTCAAAGAACAAATCATAGAAACAATCAACAATTTCATTGAAGAGAATGACAATGATGAGACATCCTACCAAACTCTGTGGGATGCAGCCAAGGCAGTTCACAGGGGGAAATTTATATCCTTGAGTGCAAATATTAACAAATTAAGGAGGGCAGAGATTAATGAATTAGGTATGCAACTCAAAAAATTAGAAAGTGAGCAAATTAAAAACCCCCAGATGAAAACTAAACTAGAAATACTAAAAATTAAGGGAGAAATTAATAAAATCAAAAGTAAAAGAACTATTGAATTAATAAATAAGACTAGAAGCTGGTATTTTGAAAAAACAGATAAAATTGACAAAGTACTGGTCAAGCTAATAAGAAAAAGGAAAGAAGAAAACCAAATTGACAGTATTAAAGATGAAAAGGGAGACCTCACCTCTAATGAAAGGGAAATCAAGGCAATCATTAAGAACTATATTGCCCAATTATATGACAACAAATATAACAATTTAGGAGATATGGATGAATATTTACAAAAATATAAATTGCCTAAATTAACAGCAAAAGAAATAGAATACCTAAACAATCCCATATCAGAAATAGAAATTGAACAAGCCATCAAAGAACTCCCTAAGAAAAAATCACCAGGACCTGATGGATTCACAAGTGAATTCTATCAGACATTCAAAGAGCAACTAATCCCAATACTATACAAATTATCTGATATGATAAGCAAAGAAGGAGTCCTAGCAAATTCCTTCTATGACACAAATGTGGTACTGATCACAAAGCCAGGTAGATCAAAAACACAGAAAAAATCTATAGACCAATCTCCCTAATGAACATAGATGCAAAAATCTTAAATAGAATATTAGCAAAGAGACTCCAGCAAGTAATTAAGAAGATCATCCACCATGATCAGGTGGGATTTATACCAGGAATGCAAGGATGGTTCAACATTAGGAAAACCATCCACATAATTGACCATATCAACAGTCTAACCAACAAAAATCGCATGATTATCTCAATAGATGCTGAGAAAGCCTTTGACAAAATGCAACATCCATTCCTATTGAAAATGCTGAAAAGCATAGGAATAGAAGAACCCTTCCTAAAAATAATGAACAGTATATACCTAAAACCATCAACAAGCATTATATGCAATGGGGATAAATTAGAAGCCTTCCCAATAAGATCAGGAGTGTGACAAGAATGCCCATTATCACCTCTATTATTCAACATAGTAGTAGAAACACTAGCAATACAATTAGAGAAGAAAAAGAAATTGAAGGTATCAAAATAGGCAATGAGGAGACTAAGCTATCGCTCTTTGCAGATGATATGATGGTCTACTTAAAAAATCCTAGAGAATCAACTAAGCAGCTGATAGAAATAGTCAACAACTTTAGCAAAGTTGCAGGATGCTAAATAAATGCACATAAATCATCAGCATTTCCATATATTTCCACATTAGAGCAGCAAGAGGTAGAAAGTGAAACACCATTTAAAATTACCCTAGACAATATAAAATACTTGGGAATCTATCTACCAAAACAAACACAGCAATTATTTGAAAACAACTACAAAACACTTTCCAAACAAATAAAACTGGATCTAAACAATTGGAAAGCCATTAACTGTTCATGGGTAGGATGAGCTAACATAATAAAAATTAACATTCTACCCAAATTAATTTACCTATTTGGCGCCATACCTATCAAATTACCAAAAAACTTCTTTACTGAATTAGGAAAAACTATAAAAAATTTCATTTGGAATAACAAAAGATCAAGAATATCAAGGGAAATAATGAAAATAAAATGTGAAGGAAGGTGGCCTAGCAATACCAGATATTAAACTATACTATAAAGCAGCAGTAATCAAACAATATGATACTGGTTAAGAGATAGAAGGGAGGATCAGTGGAATAGACTTGGGGTTAATGACATCAGCAAGACAGTGTATGATAAACCCAAAGAGCCCAACTTTTGGGACATGAATCCACTATTTGACAAAAACTGCTGGGAAATTTGGAAAACAATATGGGAGAGATTATGTTTAGATCAACATCTCACACCCTACACCAAGATAAATTCAGAATGGGTGAATGACTTGAATATAAAGAGGGAAACTATAAATAAGTTAAGTGAACACAAAATAGTATACCTGTCAGATCTCTGGGAAAGGAAAGATTTTAAACCCAAGCAAGAGCTAGAGAAAATTACAAAATGTAAATTAAATGGTTTTGATTATATTAAGCTAAAAAGCTTTTGTACAAACAAAAACAATGTAGTCAAAATCAGAAGGGAAACAACAAATTGGGAAAAAATCTTCATAACAAAAAACTCTGACAGGGATCTAATTACTCAAATATACGAGGAGTTAAATCAATTGTATAAAAAAATCAAGCCATTCCCCAATTGAAAAATGGGCAAGAGACATGAATAGACAATTTTCAGGTAAAGAAATCAAAAGTATCAATAAGCACATGAGAAAGTGTTCTAAATCTCTAATAATTAGAGAAATGCAAATCAAAACAACTCTGAGGTATCACCTCACACCTAGCAGATTGGCTAAAATGAAAGAAGGGGAGAGTAATGAATGTTGGAGGGGATGTGGCAAAATTGGGACATTAATGCATTGCTGGTGGAGTTGTGAACTGATCCTAACATTCTGGCTGGCAATATGGAACTATGCTCAAAGGGCTATAAAAGACTGCCTACCCTTTGATCCAGCCATACCATTGTTGGGTTTGTACCCCAAAGAGATCATAGATAAACAGACTTGTACGAAAATATTTATAGCTTCGCTTTTTGTGGAGGTAAAAAACTGGAAAAGGAGGGTATGCCCTTCAATTGTGGAATGCTTGAACTAATTGTGGTATATGCTGGTGATGGAATACTATTGTGCTAAAAGGAATAATAAACTGGAGGAGTTCCAGGTGAATTGGAAAGACCTCCAAGAACTGATGCAGAGCGAAAGGAGCAGAGCCAGAAGAACACTGTACAGAAAGACTGATATGATGTGGTAAAATCGAATGCAATGGACTTCTGTACCAGCAACAATGCAATGACAAAAGACAGCTCTGAGGGATTTATGTTAAAGAATGCTACCCACATTCAGAGGAAGGACTGCAGGAGAGGAAATATAGAAGATAAACAAATGCTTGAACGCATGGGTTGGGGTGGACAGGATTGGGGATGTGGACTCGAAACTACCACACCAATCCAACTATCAACAATTTGGAAATAGGTCTCAAATGATGACACATGTTACAACCAGTGGAAATGTGCATTGACCATGGGTGGGGGGAGAGTGGGGGCGAAGGGGAAAGTAGGGGCATGAAGCATGTAAACATGTTAAAAATGAATATTAAAAATGTTTTAAAAAATTAATAGAAAACTAAATCTAATTCTATAGGTGACAAAGAACAAATTACAGAAACCATCAATCATTTCATCAAGTAGTGACTATGAGGAGACACCATATCAAAATTTATGGGATATAATCAAAGCAATACTTTGCAGAAATTTTATATCACTAAAGGGTTATATTAATAAAATAGAGAAGACAGTTCTAAGAATTGAACGTGCAACTTAAAAAAACAACAAATTTTAAATCCCCAATTAAAAACTGAATTGAAAATCCTAAAAAATCAAAGGATAAATTAATAAAATTGAAACTGAAAATTATTAAACTAATAAATAAAATTAGGAATGAATTTTATAAAAAACAAACAAATAATTTAGAATATTGGTTAATTTAATTTTAAAAAAGAAAGAAGAAAATCAAATTAGTGTCAAAAATGAAAAGGGTGGATTCACCATCAATGAAGAAGAAATTAAATCATTAGGAGCTATTTTGCTCAATTATATGGCAATAAATCAGACAATTTAGGTAAAATGCATAAAATATATTTAAAAAATATAAATTGCCCAGATTAACAAATGAAGAAATAGAATACTTGATTAACCCACCTCAGAAAAAACAAATTGTGCAATCCATCAAAGAATTCCTGAAAAAAAAATCCCCAGGGACAGATGGATTCACAAACAAATTCTATGAAACATTTGAAAAGCAATTAATACCAAACTATACAGTCAAAATAGGCAAACGAAGTATCCAATAAAATCCTTTTATGACACAAATATGGTGTCAATACCCAGATCAAGAAGAGCAAAAACAGAGAAGGCAAATTACAAACCAATTTTCTTAATGAATGCAAAAATTTTAAATAAAATATTAGCAGAGAATATAGCAATCCTGTTGACTCCTTAGGAGCATAGGGCCACAACCATCTCACGCCAACGGACTCTGTTCTGAGCATAAATCATCCATTATGAACAGGTGGAATTTATGCCAGTAATACAAGACAGATTTAACATTAGGAAAACTTATCAGCATAATTTACCATATCAATAACAACACTAACAGAAATTTCTTGCTTATCTCAAAGGATAAAAAAAAAGCCTTTGACAAAGTACAATAACCATTCCTAATTAAACACTAGAAAGCATAGGATTAAATAGGCCTTACCTCATAGTATCTACCTAAAACCATCTGTAAGTATCATCTGCAATGGTTATAAGTTTGAAGCCTTTCCAAAAGATCAGGGGTAAAACAAGGATATCCTTTACCACCACTATTAAATAATATTGTCTTAGAAATGCTAAGTTTAGCAGTAAGAGAAGAAAAAGAAATTGAAGGAGTTCAAGTAGGCAATGAGGAAATTAAACTATCACTCTTGCATATGATATGATGGTCTATTTAGAGAATCCTAGAGAATCAACTAAAGCACTATTTGAAATAACTAATAACCTTAGCAAAGTAGCAGGATACAAAAAATCCCACATGAATCAACAGCATTTCTATATATTATCAAGAAAACCTTGCAGCAAGAGATAGAAAGAGAAATTTCACTTAAAACAACTCTAGACAATATGAAATACTTGAGAATCTACTTGCCCAGACAAACATTAAGAATTATGTGAACACAATTACAAAATACTTTTCATACATATAAAGTCAAATCTAATCTATTGGAATAACTTTAAATCAGTGCTTTCTCTGGTGGGTGTGCACAAGTTATTCTTGAAACAATATTTCCGTTATTGTTTTTAAAGATCTCTTGGTTCTTCCCATTGCCATTTTCACAATTTCACGTAGGTCTTTGGATGTTTTTCTTATAACTTGCTCATCATTTCTTTTACAGAGCAATAGTATTCTATCACAATCATGTGCAATAAGTTGTTTAACCATTATTCTTTAATTAATGGGCAATTTCTAGTTCTTTGCCACCACACAAAGAGATGTTATAAATATTTTAGAACATATTGGTTATTTTCCTTTTCCCCTGATCACGTTAGGAAATGAAACCTAATAGTGGTATTGTTGGGTCAAAAGGCATACATTCTAGAACTCTTTGGACATAATTCCATATTACTCTCCAAAATGGCTGGATCAGGTCAAAGTTCCTCCAACAGTGCATTATTGTCCTCATTTCTCCACATCCCCCCTCAACATTTGTCATTTTCCCCTTTCATCATTTTACCCAATCTGATGGGATATCTGTGGGATATCTGAGTTGTTTTGGTTATGATGCCTAATTTTAAGAGGACCAGTAAAGATTTTTCCAAAGCAGTGCTGTATCTGCAAAGCATATCACATGAGGAAAAGCAAAGGGAAAGAAAGATATTTCACCTGAACAAAAAAAAGATGCAATTTTTTTTTTATTTTGAAAGATAAGCTCATGCAAAACAGTATAGATACAGAGTTTGTTAGTTCAAAAACAGCTTCTACTCTTCCTGCAGTTTCTATCTATGATACATGGATGATCCTCAAGTGAAACTAAGTTTTGAGGTGTTGCAGACATGTAAAAAACATTTTAAGAATCCAGAAGAAACAGACTATCTGAAAATAAATCAAAATAAATCTGAAGAAAGTCAACTACTAAATAATTTGTAACCAGTGGTACTTTTTAAACACAATACCAAGTTGTGACACCACCACCTAAAGCATGAGTAGATACAACTTGCATCCCAATAGGGAAAACACATTCTGAGAGAATCACACATCTACCAAAATAAGATTAAATAAGATTTTAAAAAGAATGTTCTAGAGGGCTGTGGTTACCTTACACAATTTGTAAGTCCCTTACATAATACTATCAAAATGTGACCATATAGTACATGCTGGAATATGACCAAAGAAGAGAGATCCATAAACTTCTTGAGGAAATACATTTCAAATTTAGATGTCCTTACTCATTAACTCAAGCCTAAATATGCTTCTTTGTACCTTCTATACATTGTTATTGGTTTTTTTTTACCTCAAGTCATATACCATGACAAAAATTCTAATATTTTCAGTTAACTAGTATACTTCCCTTATTTCTTTTTCTATTCTAAGCTAAATAACCCCACTTCCTTCAAATGATCCACATTTGGCATGGAATCACATGCCTTTACCATCTTGATTATCTGGGCACCCCTGAACACTCTGTAGCTTGAAATTTCTTTATTTGAACTGAACATAATCATTTTGATGTAATTTGATCAGTAGAATAAGTATAGTAATTCTCTTTCCTTCTTATATCTTGCCATTTTGTCTTTGGAAGCCAATGGAGTTAAAGATTACTTGAGATTTTGTTGTTGTGTTTATTTTTTTGTTGTCATATTTCACCAATGACTCATTCTGAGTATGAAGCACAAACAAAGAAAAACTATTACCTAGCCACATATTAGCCACAGGTAATTAAATATTGTATCATTCTTTAAGTAAGGCCACACAGATTAAGAATTAGTTCATAAAGGAGTATGAGTTTTGCTTTTTATTATTACAGTAGCTGCTCAGCTAGCTCACTGGGGAAATTTTCTCAGGATGTTATTCTGAGTCCTGACCTGGGTCTCCACACATCCGGGAAAATCCTGGTGAAATGTCATAGGTGGAAAGTACTATGTCAATTAATAGGTAAATCTCACATCACGTCCTCATCCTTCACGACATCTCTGGAGAATTTGACACTATCGATTGCCTTTTCTTCCTGGATGCTTTCCTGTTCTCTAGATTTTACTGACATTGCTCTTTCTGAATTTCTTCCTACTTGTCTGACTACTCAGTCTTTGCTGGATTTCTCTCTATATGATGTCAGCTAATAATGGTATCACCTAAGGCTCTGTCCTGGATCCTTTTCTTTTCTTCTCCATACCATCCGGTTTATATACTTAATCTGTTCCCACAGGTTCTATGAAGATGTTTGTATGATTTCTCTATACAAATCCTAGTGGTTCTGGAACTATAGTCCAAAAATATTTTTGGGGAAAAAACTTTTAAAAAATTTTATGATCAAAATTATCTGCTTCATCTGATGAAATCTTTTCTATTACTTCTTAAATTGTGAATTAACACTTCCCCTCACCCCCATTCATACACGGAAAGGGAATTTCTTCCTTATTCCTCTTATTTATCCATAATGTGCCTTTATTTCTCTGTCATGTATCTATTTGAATCTTCTCTTATTGTCTCATAAAAGGTAGGGGTCTAAACTGTGAGAATTTGTTTTCATATACTGTATTAATTCCTACATATTAAGAGAATTACTGTGTATTCTTATGTCTGGAATCTGGGTTAGTGATACTATCTAGTCTATTATCTCTTGTATTTTCTCTGTCCTTTGGTAGCCTAATGAATGACTTCCATTTTTTAGCACAATTTAGAATAAATGAAGGAGACAAGAGTCCTTTTCCTGTGGCTATAAATGTCCATCCATTAGTTTGAGGAAGGGCTGAGGGTCTGATGGGCTATCTCTTAATTAGCTATCACCAATTAAAGATGTCTTGGGATGGTCAAAAGAGGGACTGAATAATGAGCTCCTGAAAATCTATTGATTAAACTGCCTAACCCAGCTTAGGTGATCCCTGGTATGAGAGACAACTATGAAGATCTATATCACTTTCTTGATTATGATGCTGGCCTGACCAATAAAACTGATATAATCAATAAACTTATATTTTTACCCCAAAATCGATCTCTTGAGATAATTTTAATCACAACAAATTTCTGTTGGAATGGTAACTATTTTCCAAAGCATTTTTTATGCTACATACCTGTTCTTTTGAACAAATCTTTCTCTGTTTCTTTTTCGCTGTGTCTGAGTTTCTCTCTCTGTCTCTTTCCTTCCCATTGTTTTCTTTCTGTTTCTCTGTATCTAACCCTAGCACTAAATTATTTAATAATTAGTGATTTGTATTACAATGTGAAATCTTGTACACCTTTCCCAACTTTTTATTACCTCTAGGCCTATTTCTACCCTCATATGAATTTTTATATTATGTATTTTTCTTGGCTCTTTAAAATATTCCTTCGATAGGCTGATTGTTACAACATGAAAATGTAACTCAATTTAGTTAGAATTTTCATTTTTATTATATTGATTCATCCAACCCATGAACAATTGATGTTTCTCAATTTATTGATCTGTATTTTTGCAAATTTTTATAGTGCAATTTATACAGTTCCTAATTGAATTTTTGCAGATAACGCTACCAAATATTGTATAGATTCTGGAGCTATTGTGAATTGAATTTCTCCTTTTTTTCTTCTCTCTACATTTTGCTTATAATAGACATGAATAGTGATTATTTATGTGGATTTATATTATACCCTGTAATTTCTTGAAGTTAGTATTTCAATTAATTTTAGTTTTCAAAGTACACTATTATATCATTTACAAAAGTGATCATTTTGTTACCTTTTTGACTATAATTATTCCTGTCAGTTATTTTTCTGGCATTCTTTTTATATGACTAGAATTTCTAGCACCATTTTAAATAGCTATGGTGATATTGGTTATCCCCTTTTTCCTCATCATGTTGGGAAAGTCTGTGATTTGAAGAAATCTGAATTCTACTGGGGACAAGGAACAATTATGTGGAATGATGGTCATAGAAAAGGGCTTTGAAAATTATAAAGATGGTGAGTGTAAAAAGGAGAGAAGATTGATAACAGAAGCAATTTACTGATCATGATTCCTAAGTTTGGAAGACGGAGTTAGGTAAAGTTATAACAATTACAACAACAACAATAGTAATACCTGTCATTTATATTGCACTTTAAAGTTTGTAAAGTACTTTACAAATGATATCTCATATTCTCACAACAACCTATGTCTTGGTCCATTACCGCATCTACTAGAATACAGTCCAGCAAAGGTGTTGTCAAGGCTAATAAGAAGATTGTTGCAGTTTAGAAAATGAAGAGTGGGTCTATATATGGTCATTAAAGAGACAAAAGATTAAAACTCTCAGAACAAGGCAGCATAGTGATTGGTGAGATTTTCAAGGAGTATGTCATGAAATAAAGGGTTGTCATGATCTTTTCTAAAGTAGTGAATCAGCTATTTTTGGAGAGAAGGCACATATGAGCATCTATATTTGAAGAATACAAGATGTCACTGGAAAAGAAATTGAAGATAGAAGAAAAAATTAATAATGGAAGTCCAAGAGATCAAATTGAAGATTCAGGTAGAAGTGTTCATCTAAAAATGAAATAGGAGTGAAGAAGTAGGGGAGGTATATAAGATAAGTGCTCATAAAGAAAGAGAAAAAAATTAGAAGTTCCAGGTTAAAGCCATTCTCCATAATGATTAGGATAAATTCAAGTTACTCAAATATAAAGAGGGAAATTATAAGTAAATTAGATGAACATAGAATGACAATGATGTAAAGCTATACTGGTAGGTTCCTGGAATGGAGATTTATGTGAAAATAAATGTCACTAGATTTTCAAACACTAAGTAATTCATTTGAGTTATATATGAATAGAGGAGAAAGGAGTAGGAGGAAGATTTTAGTTATAGAATGCTGACTGTTAACGCTTAGGATAAATGAAGGGGAGTATTGATAGGAGTTCATTTGTGGGGTAGGTATTAACTAATCATTTTTGAAGAGTTCATTACTTCAGGATCTGTTATATGATTCTCTCTCCCCTGACTCTGATTACAGCACCTATACCTTAATAGACAGTCTTAAAGATTTGTTCTTGATGAATCAGAATTATTACTTATTATCCAATGTTCAGATGGAGACTCTCTGAATTTGCCTGGGATGGTCCTGGGACCACAGGTATAAAGTTTGTGCCCTGTAATCCAAGGTCACTTCTATTCCAAGACAAGTCAATAGAATAGAACACTAAGTAGTTGATTAGAAAAAATTATGCAGTCCAGATAATATTTATAATAACTAATAAATAGATGAATCAAAAATATAGAATGCTCTCCTTAAGGATGTAATGACTTCCCTTTCAGTAAGGTCTATAATTCAAAGTTGGATTAATACTTGTCTAGTGTTCTGTGGAGGACATCATTGCTTAGATATGGGTTGAATCAGGAGTTGCTGAAGTTCTGAGAATTCATCCCCAAAATTATTCATTCTAAAATAGCCACTATGCCTTTAATGGACACTTTTATTTTGTAAATTAATTACACATAAAAGAAAATGATGTCTAGAGGAGAAAGTGCTAAATTTGGAGTTAGAAACCTGGGTTCAAATTCCAGCTCTGTTGTTTCCAACTGTGAGACCTTAGACAAGTCATTTTGCCTGTCTAGAACTCAATTTCCTCACCTAAAAATGGAGCTGAATTTAATCATTTTAATTAATCAATTGATTGATTTAGAACATTTCCCATTGTTACATGATTCAAATTCTTTCCTTCCCCTCTAACCTTCTCCCTTCCAGAGCTGACAACCAATTCCACTGGGTTATACCTGCATCATTGTTCAAAACCTATTTACTTATTATTAATATTTGAGTGATCATTTAAAGTCAAAGTCCCTAATCATTTACCCATTGAACCATATGATCAATCATATGTTTTTCTTCTGTGTTTCTCCTCCCACAGTTCTTTCTCTGGATATAGATAGGGTTCTTTCTCCAAGGCTCTTGCAATTGTCCTAGATCATTTCATTGCTACTAGTAAGGAAATCCATTACACTTGATTGTGCCAAAATGTTTCACTTTTAGGGTAAAATGTTCTCTTGGTTCTGCTCATTTCACTCTGCATCAATTCCTCAAGGTCTTTCCAGTTCACATGAAAATGCTCCAGTTCTTTATTCCTTTCAGCACAATAATATCCCATTACCATCAGATACCACAATTTGTTCAACCATTCCCCAATCAATGGAACCCCACTCCATTTTCCAATTTTTGGTCAGTATAAAAAGCACAGCTATAAATATTTTTGTACAAGTATTTTTCCTTTTTATTCCTTTGGGTTACAAACCCAGAAGAATGATTGCTAGAACAAAGGGTAGTATGCAGTCTTTTAAAGCCCTTTGGAAATATTTTCAAATTGATCTCCAGAATGATTGGATCAATTCACAACTCCAACAGCAATGCATTTGTGTCCCAATCTTGCCACATTCCCTCCAACATTTATTATTTTCCTATACGGTCATATTGGGCAATCTGCTAGGTGTGAAGTAGTAATCAGAGTTATTTTGATTTGCATTTCTCTAATTATAAGCAATTTAGAACACTTTTTCACGTTAATTGATAATTTTGATTTCTTCATCTGAAAACTGAATATTCATGTCCCTTGAACATTTGGCAATTGAGAAATGGTTTGATTTTTTGAGGCAATTGACTTAGCTCCTTATAAATTTGAGTAATTAGACCTTGGTCAAAGATTTTTGTTATATTTTCCCCCGATTTGTTGCTTCCCTTCTAATTTTGGTTGCATTGGTTTTGTTTGTACAATAACTTTTTAAATTTAATAACATCAAAATTATTCATTTCATATTTTGCAATATTCTCTATCACTTACTTGGTCATGAATTCTTTCCTTTCCCATAGATATGACAAGTATACTATTCTATGTTCATCTAATTTACTTATAATTTCCCTCTTTATATTTGAATAACTTGAATTTATCTTGGTGTAGGGTAGGAGATGTTGATCTAAACCTCATCTCTCCCACGCTGTTTTCCAATTTTCCCAGCAATTTTTGTCAATAATGGATTCTTGTCCCAAAAGCTGAGATTTTGGGGTTTATTGAACACTAGTTTGCTAAGGTCATTTACTACTAATCTATTCTGTTCATCCTCTTTTCTGTTTCTTAGGCAGTACCATATTGTTTTGATGATCACTGCTTTATAGTACAGTTTAAGATCTGGTACTGCTAGGCCTCCATCCTTCTCATTTTTTTCATTATTTCCATTGATATTTGCAATCTTTTGTTCTTCAATATGAAATTTGTTATAGTTTCTTCTAATTCGGTAAAAAAAAATTTCTTGTTACTGAATAAGTGAATTAATTTGGGTAGGATTGTCATTTTTATTATGTTAGTTCTTCTTACCCATGAGCAATTAATATTTTTCCAATTGTTTAGATCTCATTTTATTGTATGGAAAATATTTTGTAGTGGTCATATAATTCCTGTGTTTGTCTTGACTAATATATTCCTAAATATTTTATATTGTCTAGGGTGATTTTAAATGGCGTTCCTCTTTCTAACTCTTGCTGCTGAGTTGTGTTGGAAATATGTAGAAATGCTGATGATTTATGTGCATTTATTTTGTCAATAGTTTTTAAGGTGCCTATTAGTATTAAATCTATGATATTGCTAATGTGTGAACATTTTATTCATGATAAAAGAGGCAGAGAGATATTAAATAGGTGACAAGAAAGACAAGAATTGAAATCTCCCAACTTATATCCCTTTGATCTTCATATTAGACAATGTGATCACCCATGAGAATTCTTATTTTAAAATAATATTAGGAAATAATATTGTTACAAGAATAAAAAGGGAGAGAGTCAGCATATCAATAGGCTTCAGATGTTTTTTCATATCTATTTGGAAATATTTTTATGTAGAGATTGCTATTATCCTTAAGAGTAAGGGGTTATTTATAAAAAGGAAACTGCACCATATTCTCAAACAAAGCCTGGATGGCTACATGATATAGAAGAGAATTTTCCTCAAGGGAAAGGATGAAGTAATTTCTAATTATTATATGAATGTTTAATGTTTGTACAAATTGAAATATAAAAAAAATTAAGCTCAGCTTGAGGAATCCATCTCCCTATTAGCATGTTGTCCAGAAGATCTTCAGGGAATTCTAGGAAACTCAGTGAAATGTGGCCTCTGCTTAAGAGTTAATACCTTTTACTCTGAAATCATCAACCCAGAACTAGCAGTATCCTCTCTTTGTGCATGACACATCCTGGTAGACATAAAGCAAAGGCATTATCAAGGGTTTTATAGTCTCTAAAATAGAAAATGAATCATCTGAAATTAAATCTCACTGCCATTGTATGACACTCTGCTAAAAATGCTGGAGCCAACACTTTGGAAGCCAAACTGCTTAGCTACACTAAAGAAGTAATTTCTTTTCAGCTTTCAATTGCATATTTATTCTTTGTTAATATATGAGAGCTATACATCTTATATAATGTAGGCTTAAATAATATCAAATTGACTTTCCAACCACGACGATTATTTGGTAACTACTAAGTGCAAAACTTCCAACTGGAGTCTGATTCTGAAGTCTCATTATGGTATGGAGGCGACCCTGGACATGTTAAAAAACACATATTTTGGTATGTCCTACGAAGGTTTTAAATATAGACTTTGGGATAGATGGTCTCTCTGTTGTCTGAAAGCAATGCAGAGGAGTTCTAAAAGGCTGTTTGGAGGAAAAGAGATTTTCAGTGTTAGCAATTCTTAAACACATTCTAACAGTTAGCATCTATCTAGAAATTTCAAAGCATTTTACTTTGCTTTTGCTTTGCTTACATTTACTATAAAGCATTATCTCATTTGTTTGTCACAACAACTCTTGGAGGTAGACATTATTATCCCCATTTTATAGATTAGGAAATGAAGACTGAGAGGATAAATATCTTACCCAACTTCACACAGACAGTAGGTGTCTGAAACAGGATTGGAATCTAGGTATTCCTCACTCAAAATCCAGGGCTTTCTATATACCTACACTTACCACAATATAATAA
Source organism: Gracilinanus agilis (assembly GCF_016433145.1). Classification (NCBI taxonomy): domain Eukaryota; kingdom Metazoa; phylum Chordata; class Mammalia; order Didelphimorphia; family Didelphidae; genus Gracilinanus; species Gracilinanus agilis. The sequence continues at coordinate 90,423,678 of NC_058133.1, read as the reverse complement.
AAGCATCATCAAAGAACCATAGTGTATGTGTAGATGAAGAGACTACTTGTACCACTGAATTCACAGTGGGTTCACAAAGAAATGTGTGGAAAGCAAGGAACTGGGTGGTTGTGGATAAATAAATGCCCATCAAATGAGGTACGTCTATATAACATCAAGTGAATATAAACAGAATATTATAGTACTTTTTACCCCTTACCTTCTGTCTTATGATCAATTCTAAGCAGCAGAAAAGCAGTAAAGGCTAGGCATTTGGGGATAAGTGACTTGTCCAGGGTCATACAACTAGGAAGTATCTGAGGTCAGCTTTGAACTCAGGACCTCCTGTCCCTAATCCTGGCTTTCTGTCCACTGTGTCACCTCACAACCCCAAATATAGTATTGTAAGATTATGAATATAAAAATATAGAGGAACATAGGATAAATTAATTGTTTCAAAGTAATGAAAGAAAAAATCAAGGTAATCATCACGACAATGTAAATGGGAAGAAAAATGATAAAAACAAAAAATAAATTATTGAATTTTAAGTATTAAACTTGACCCCAAAGAAAAAATTGGTAAATAGATCCGTTTCCCTCCTTTTCAAAGAAAAGAGACAAAGGGTATGAAACATAGAGTATACCAACTCAGCTGATGTTTAGTTTCACTGAACTGACCTTCTTTTTCAGAAATATATAAATACATATAGATAGATCGATATGAGGGTTAATTCAAATTCAGGGAGGATGGGAATATATTTGAAAATAGAAATAAGATAAAAATAAAAGATATTAGTATAAATATTAATGAAAAGAAATATATAAAAGGAAATAAGCTAGTCATAGTATTCACCCAAAAGATGAAAAACTATATTGCTCTTACCCGCAAAAAGTTTACATTTCATTAGGGAGAATAAAACATAAAGGCAAGAGACATACATGAAACAAAGGAGAAAGTTAAAAAGTTATTAAGATGGAGGGGAAACATAAAATGATACAATAAAAAGTCAGAATGGAGAGAGAGAGAGAGAGAGAGTGACTTGCCTAGGATCACAAACTAGGAAGTGTTTACAGCCAGAATTGAACTCAGTTATTCCTGACTTCAGGCCAAACACAATTCACTGTGCCACCTAGCTGAATCATAAGGAGAAATACTGAGTCCCTCTTCACTAAAGAAATTTCATGATCAATAATGATTATAGAGGTTATTTCTGTTCAGACAATATGTGAGTTAGATGACTCTGGAGGTACCTTTCAATTTAAATTCTAGGATTCACTATTTCTAAATAAATTTTATATTTGCCTAATTTTTTACTTTAAAGCTGAGTCCTATTTAAAAATGGCAATTTGTTTCTTAAATGGTTAATAAGTTTTTTGTGTGCATTTTTAAGATCTAATGAACATTTCTAAATAAAAATTCAAATTTAGGGGAAAAATGATCAAACTTCCATGAGATTTTTTTTTTATTTTTCAAATACTGTACAAAATGATTGGTGTGCACTTCCTATGTTAATACAAATTATTTCTTAAGAGGAAATGAGCTGGTTTCTTTGACTGTTGGAATTTAACAGATGTCTTTTTCTTTCTAAAATTATATATTGCTACCCAGAATTCAAAAATGTTAAAGATTGCTTTTTAATTCTCCTTTTTAAAGTCCTGTCATTTTATTTTTGTGCCATGTGCAGTTTTTGGGATGACTTTTCAAAAATCTGTCTGGCAGAGATATTTGGAGCATTTAATCAATTAATGTTTGTAATGTCTTTTAGAATCTTAGACATAGGGACCAAATAGCTTCTAAGGTCTACCATGGCACTAATTGATTTTAAGCAAGATGATAGTAGCAATAAAATAAATTAGTAGGTATGAAAAAACTGATCATATGGAATCTAGGAAATTGACACTAACTTTATACAGCACATTATTAATGATCTAGGTCAATTACCATAGTTCATTGTTTGTTGGCTATTTTTTGATTATGTTATTAATAAATACTTGATTTCTTCTGGCATCCAATATAGGGTCTGGTAATATCAGATAGATCACTAGACTTTCATAGTCTTGACATGTCAAAAAATTAATGCATGGAAAAGAAAAACTCATTTTTTTGGCTAATCAAAGTGTAAGTGGGATAAAAAGAACTCTGAGGGGCAGCTGTGTAGCTCAGTGGATTGAGAGCCAGGCCTAGAGACGGGAGGTCCTAGGTTCAAATCTGGCCTCAGACACTTCCCAGCTGTGTGACCCTGGGCAAGTCACTTGACCCCCATTGCCTAACCCTTACCACTCTTCTGCCTTGGAGCCAATACACAGTATTGACTCCAAGACGGAAGGTAAGGGTTTAAAAAAAAAAAGAACTCTGAGTAGTAATCAGTAGATGAGGTATAGAAATTTGGCCTTTGAATAATCACTTAAAAAATGAAAGCTGGACAATCCATTCTTTCTTTCCCCAGAAGCAAACCTTCTAGCAGTCTTAATCTTGAAATTCTTTAGGTAGCAGCAATGGAATATTTGTTCTTTACTTTGAATATCATTAGCCCTACATCAGAGGGATTTTCTGTTTATAATCAGATTTCATAGCTGGAAGGGAGAATGACCTTATGTGAGCAAAAATATGTGGGCACTGTATTTTTTTTAATTTTCTCCTCATGAGCATAACAGGTTAGTTGTTTTTTTTTCTCTTTTTTACCCAAAGGTGATATACACAGAAACCAATGCAAATGTGGGATGCTGATATTTAAGTGTTCAAGAATAATTTATGAGGTAGGTGTTAGGACTGAAAGTTACAAGAAGTTGATAATAAATTAGGAAACTTTTTACTTTGAATCTAATACATATCAATCCTAAAAGGTTTGCAGTTTACAATTTGGCCACTACTAGAGTTTAGATATTGACAAGAACATAGGCATCTTTTGTAGGATGTTCTTTTCAGATTTTGGTACCTATTATTGTTTGATGACCGTGAAATGGATTTTTTAATCTGACACTTAACCAGAAGATTGTTCTAACTGATATCATGACAGATGAAATAGAGATTCACAATTATATTGCACAAGAAAGAGATTCCATGGAGACTTGAAATTGATACAATAAACTTACAAGAAGCTGCTCTTTCTATGGTAATCAGATTCCCTGGGACAAGTAGCATTTTTTCGTAATAGTTGTTAACCTCCCAATCAAAGGTATTTGCAAGAAATCTATCCATTTGAAGTACTCTTAAAGCTGAAGTCCAAATTTGATTTTGTTCTTTATATTTAGAATGAATATAAAAATCTACTTTCATATGGGTACCTGAAATTCTACCACCAGTTTCATTTCTTTTGTCTTAAGACTTTGTTCTCTGCTAAAAAGGCAAAACCTTAATAAATACCATTATGCTATGAGTCATTAATTTTTTTTTCTGAAAGTAAGTTTTCAAGTACTTTTTCTTGAGAGCAGAGGAAAAAGAAAAAAAACATAAAGACACAGAATACCTAAGGTGAGGATAGAGGATAGGGGGAACACACACACACACACACACACACACACACACACACACACACAAAGAAAACATCAAAGATGTACAAAGATATACAGAACTGCCTAAGATCAAATATGTACATTACACGATGTCATGATAAAGTCCAGTACTGAGTAGAAGGATGATTTCATAACACTTTTAACCACACAAATTAACATTAAAAAGTTTTTCATATTGTATATTTATATTTACCTTGAACTTTTAATGAAACAGTTAAATTCTATCTAATTATCCGCTCTTGAATTTCTTGATACCTTTTCTGTTTTGAGTCAGGACTTGCCAAATTTCAACCATAACTTACTCCCAATATTTATATCTCTAAATCCTCCTCATGATCTTCTGAAATCAACTGAAATAAAAAATCACAAATCTATGCTGACTGGGTAGACATCAAGTTTATATTAACTAATCTCGATGATATAACTAGGCAAGGCAATCATATTCCTCATCTCCTAATTCATTCTTTCTCATTCATCTCATAACTATTTTAAATCTTTTCTTCTTGCCTTGAGTATCCTACACCATTACTTCTCAACTTTTCTGCTGAGAAAAAAAAATTAAATCATTCATGCAGAACTTTCTTATTCACTTCTTATCTCAAATCCACACTTGGAGAGGATAGAATTCACCCTATTTCCCCATCCAATGATTAGATGATCATACACTCTTTTGGGGTTGGACTTTGACTTCCTGTGGGGACCAAGGTCCACTTGAGAGAGCATTAGACATATAACCAATGCTATTAAATGTTTAATTGATATTAGTTAGAATAAAGAATAAACAACTTTACCAATAGTTTAAAAAGAATATTGTACTGTGAAAGATCTTTAATGATATTTTTCAATCTGATTATTCTTTTCATCAGTGAAAATTGCAACTTGTCTAATAAAGTAGGTTTCTTGGCTATAAGGTACACTCACGATTCTCTGCAATTTTCTCTAAGTTTCTTGATGATGCCTAGCTACTGATAGAATAGACAGCTCATTGGTTAATCCTCATTCATGCTGCATGACTAATCCACACAATCATTCTGATGTTTATTTAATTCACAATATTCTTTATTTCATGGATGCTATTCTTTGTTATTTAGAAATTTAATGATTAAAGGAAAAAGAGAAAAAGATTTATAAAATATTAAACACAGTCATTATTAGGGAAGGAAAAAAGAAAGGATTTAACAAAAATTTGGTTAATTTCTTCAATGCATATTACTAATCCAGAATTCCATTACCCATATCTATTTTTGATTCTAAATTGTTCTGGATTGGCTATTTATATTCATAAGCTTAACAAAATTATATCAAAACATTTACTTCACTTTGGGCTGTGTTTGCATGTCATCATCTAATAGCCTTCTATGTACACATAGAAAAGTGTATGGAAGACAGGATGCATTATTTTGGGTAATACTATGGTCTATGCAGTCCAATATTCTGTTGACAAAGGTGTCAATCTTAAAACTCAAATACATTCTGAATTATTTCATGAGTCATTTATGGACCTGTAATTTCCTCAAACTTTTCCCACTTACATATGTTTGTATATACACATATGTGTATCTATACACATGTACATGCATATAGCCATATGCATACATTCTATATAGAAGTGAAATTATATTTATTTTGTTTAAACCCACTTCAGAAGACCAGAGAGATTAAGGAACTTGCCCAAGATCTTATAGATAATAATTAGCAAAGCCAGGATTAAACTCAGGTACACTGATTCTAAAAATAGCATTCTTTTCATAGTACCATAATACTCATTTTTATATATAATTTATATTAATTAATCAGTTGTAAGTTTAAAGCATTCCTGGTGAAATGTTAATTTGTTCATCTCATCCATGTTTGAAACTTAATAGTTGTTCATCCTATCAAGATATAACACCATTCCTCCTCAGCCTAAACTCCTGATATTATGGATTTTCTTCACTATGACAGAGCAGCCTTCTCCCCCAGGAAATTCTCTCTGCTCTAGACTCCCTATATTGGAAGTACATTCTCATTGTAACAAATGAAGAAATAGAAAGAATTAGAAAAGGTAATGAAGAAATAAAGCTATCCCTTTTTGCGGATGATAATGATGGTATACTTAGAGGATCACAGAGAACCTATCAAAACATTTTTCAAAACAGCAACTCTAGCAAAGATGCAGAATTTTCAAAAATACTTGTAAATCATCAGCATTTCTTTATAAAATTAATAAAGTCCAGTAGGAAGCTATAGAAAGAGAAATCTCATTTAAAATCACTGTAGACAGTGTAAAATATCAAGGAATCTACCTTCCAAGACAAACCCAAGAAACATGAACACAATTACAAAACACTTTTCATATAAATAAAGTCAAATCTAAATAATTAGGAAAACATTGGTTGCTCATGGGCATGCCAACCATTACAAAAATGACAATAGTATTTAAATTAATTTACCTAGTATTCAGTGCCATACTGATCAAACTACCTAAAACATTTCATAGAGCTAGATAAAAATTAAATTCATCTAGAAGAACAAAAGGCTAAGGAAATTAATGGAAAATATATGAAAGAAGGAGGCACAGCTGTACCATATCTCAAACTGTTTCATAAATATATTATTTAGAAATAAAGGGTGAAATCATAAACAAATTATAGAAGTACAAAATAGTTTACCTGCCAGAGTTATGGATAAGGGAAGAATATATGACCAGATAAGAAATAAAGAACATTACTAGATGTAAATGTAAAACTTTTACTATGTTTATTTTTAGTGTGACCATTTAAACCTCCTATATCTGCAAATATTACAGATCACAATTTGATTTCTTATTTTCTTGATTATCTAGGATCTTTAGAGATCATTAAATGCAGATGATATTGCTTGGACTCAGCAGGAGAATGTAGTAGAAGGCTTAGGGAATAGTCATGTTCCTAAAGAATGGAAATCTGGTGACTGCCACAAGTGGAGGCTTAACAGGTATTTATTTCCACAAGTCAGGTGCCTTCAAGGAGGTCCTTGTCCTTTTCAGAACAGCAGCTCCTTTGGGAAGTTTTAGCAGATAGGATGGTATCTACAAATGGTAGGAGTAGGAGAATCCAGGTAGCCACTACTGCCATGAACTATCCACAGGTTCTTCCCACCATGGTTCCCTGCTGCTGCAGGCTGGACCACCATTGACCACCAGTGATATATCTTCAAGACTCCACTACAGCATCTAAATATTCACTTCTTCTATAACCACAGGATGGACTTCTGCACCATCCAGAGGCTCCTGACATATCTACAGGCCTATCTTGTAAGCACCATCCACTGTCATCCCCAGAGCATCTTTTTTGGGGTCATCTAGGATTTTCTCCACCTCTGAAAGGTGTCACTCTCCAGATTGGATTTTCTAACCCCTTCTATGATCTTGCTCCCAAAGCTTTACAGCCTCTGATCATCTCTCAAGGGTCCATGGAGGTAGCTGTGGCTGATGCAGCTGTGGTGGACAGTGTGAACTATGCAAATTCTAGGATGAAATATTGTAACTTCTAATCTTTTTCTTTTATGATGCTACACTGGGACATGGAGTTTACCCTGGGACCTGCTTGCTACATCAGGAGAGCCCAAGCTTTGGCAGGTCCTACCTGGCTGGGAAAATGAACATTCCTTCAATGAGTTATGTTAATGGTTTATCGTTCTTATAATAAATTTTTATTTTTTCCAGATTACATGTCAATATAATTTTTCAATATTCATTTTCTGATATTTTGCAATCCACATTCTCTCCCTCCCTCTCATCTCCCTCTTCTTTTCAAGAAGGCAATTAATATGATATAGATTATGTTATAACACATTTCCATGTTTATCATGTTAAAAAAAGACATAATGCTTCCACTATACAAAAGTTCATTGAGGAAATAAAGTAAAGAATTGTATGTTTCAATTTGAATTCAGACTGTTCCTTCTATGGCAATGGATAGCCTTTGTTTGTAACTAGTCTCTTGGAGTTGCATGAGTCTTAGAACCTTGCCTTTTTGACAATTTCTTTTTGACAATCTCTAATTTTGACAATTAGAGTCATTCACAGCTGATCATCATTCATTATTGTTTTTACTGTGTACAAAATTTTCCCAGTTCTGCTCATTTCACTTTGCACTTCATATGTCTTTCTTAGTTTTTTGTGTTCATCTTGTTTATCATTTCTTATGGCAAAATAGCATTTTACTTCAAGCATATATCACACAACTTCTTCAGCCATTCTCAATTAATGGACATTCCTTCAGTTTCCAATACTTTGCCACTACAGAAGGGGCTGCTATAAATATTTTTGTACAAGTAGAATTTCCTCCCCTCCCTATCTTTAATCTCATTGGGATAAAGACCTAGTAGTGGTATTGCTGAGTCAAAGGTTATGTACAGTTTGTTGGTTCTTTGTATTGGTTCCATGTAGTATAGTTCATAGCTCAACTAGCAGTGTATTTGTGTTCCAATTTTTCTACATCCCCCCCAGCTTTTATCATTTTACATTTTAATCATGCTACTTAGTCCAATTGATATAAGGTGGTTTAGAGTTGTTTTAATCTGCATTTCTCTAATCATAGGGATTACTGGACCATTTTTATATGACTAAAGATAGTTTTGATTTCTTCATCTGAAAACTGCCTATCCATATCCTTTGACCATTTTCCAATTGAAAAATGCTTTGTAGTCTCATAAATATGACTGCATTATATATATATTTAAGAATTAAATCCTTTGTCAGAGAGATGGGCACTTGGTCTCTGGTGGGGGGGGTGGTAATCAATCTGAGGGGGTGGCACTCTGTCTCTAAAAGGTTCGCCATCCTGAAAGGACCTGCAGGATCTGATGCAGAGCAAAAGGAGTAGAACCAGAAGAACATTGTACACAGAGACTGATACATCATGGCACAGTCAAATGTGATAGACTTTTCTACTAATAGCAATGCAAGGATCCAGGACAATCCAGAGGAACTTATGAGAAAGAATACTATCCACATCCAGAGAAAGAACTGTGGGAGCAGAAACAAAGAAGAAAAACATGATCAATTACATAGTTCGATATGGATACGATTAGGGTTTTGGTGTTAAAAGATTACTGCAAATATGAATAACATGGAAATAGGTTTCGAACAATGATACATGTATAACCCAGTGGGATTGCTTGTCAGCACTGGGAGCAGGGACAGAAGAGGGGAGGGAAAGAATATAACTCACGTATTCATAGAAAAATATTCTAGTAATAACAATTATTTAATTAATTAAAATTTTAGAAAAGGTTCATCATCACTGGTATAGAGGTATACTGATTATTTTTATGGCTTTATTTTATATTCTGCAACTTTGCTAAAGTTGTTGGCTGTATAGTACTAAGAAAAAACACTTCGAATAATATCTAAATAGTAGAGCTGTGGTCTTAAGGTGAAGGGTATTCCTTCCACATGATCATACTAAAAAAAATGTTTCAATTGCTTCTGTATGTGTGACGTGTTGGTGAATTTAACTAGTTCCCCCTGCAGGGTGTACTAAAACTTCCAGAGGTCTTATAGTTCTTATAGTATGGTGCTCAATTTTGGCGAGTATGTTAATGAGCTGGAGAGCACCCAGGTGACTAGGACTGCTTAGGGACAGAATTAAAAGCACATTTACTAACCTGGTATGGTCTACCTTGGAAGATAGTGAATTCTCTCTCCCTGAACATTTTCATGCAGAAGCTGGATGTCCACCTCTTTGGGATATAGAATAGATTAATGTTAAGTCACATAAATTATATCACATCTGAATGAACATAATTTATCCTTATTTGGGGTCCTATGTCCAGCAAAATGCTACTTCCTAGAGACATCTAATAATATCCTTTTGTTGGCAAGACTGAAGTCCTTTTGTGCTAGAAGAACTTTTTAAAATTTTTTTCAAAGGTTAAATATATTTTAGGGGAGTTTGTGAGGCACTTCCCTTCCTTGAAAAAAAAGCTTGATATGTACAAGAAGTATTATTTTATCCTTTATGGTCCCAAGTGATTGGACTAAAAGCAATGAGTAGAAATGTGAAGAAATAAAATAAATTTGATCTCAGGAAAATTTTGACTCATCTAAAAGTAGAATAATCAACCATGGCAATTGATAGGTTGTTCCCCATCATTGGAAGTCTCCAAAAGAAAGTCCACTTATCTATTACATGAAAATGACAATTTTTTTCAGGTAGGCATTGGATGAAATGGCCATTGAAATCCTTTGTGACATAAATTCTGAAATTCTATTATTTTATCACTCTTACATCTTTCCATTCTCCTACATAATTTACTACTTCACCAAGCTAGTTTATGTGTCACTTCCCTTAAAAATTATTTATATTCTTTTCTGTCTTTATAAGAGCAATACATAATACATACATATATGTACATATACATATATATGTGTATATATATATGTATATGTACATATATATTTCAAAACATATAACTCATAAAGAGCAAAGCAAATTCGACTTAAGGAATATCTCATAGTTGCCTGGATTGCCTTATCCAATACTGCTTTTGAACCTATTCAGAACTTTGCTAGTAGTATATTTTCTAAATATAAAGGTCAAGCATGAATGAACTAGTGAATAAATTGCTCTGTCCTAGTTGCTAAGTGGAAATATTACCATGGTAATAGACTAATCCAATGTTAATGTCTTACAATCTCAGAATGTGTGTATTTGATGGTACAACTGGAGTAGAAGCAAGGTTTCTGTCTGTGGAAAAGAAAGATGGTTATTCTAATCTCAACTGGCCTTTTCCCTCCACATGAACAGCCTGCTCTCAAAAATTGGGCATAGATCTAATTGAATACTAAGAAGTTCAAACAAACACACTAACACATAAATACAACTATACTATCTTTGTATATAAGAAAAAGAAAGAGAGAGAGAGAGAGAGAGAGAGAGAGAGAGAGAGAGAGAGAGAGAGAAAGAGAGAGAGAGTGGGAGAGGGAGAGGGAGAGGGACAGGCAGAGAGAGAGGGAGAGGGAGAAAGAGAGAGAGAGAGAACATGCCTTAAGGAAGAGACATAAGGTAATGAGAAAAATGGACAGGGTCCTTTAGAGTCCTCAATATCTATTGTGACATTAATCAAAATATAACAAAAATAGCATGACTTCTAAATGACAATACATTAGCCAAAATCATCGGAGGGGATTGTGAATTTGACTACTTCAGATGTTACTAGTAGTAATTAAACTCTACTAGAAAAGTTGAGTTTGATTCTTATTCAGGAATGTATCTCAGAAGCAATGAATTCCAAATATTTATAGATATCCTTTCTTCCTCAACATCACTCTCAAATCTGTTGTAAACTTAGGAAAAGAATCACACCTGAGTTTGAAATTCTCTTTTAAAGGAAAAAAAATTTCTCTCTGGTGACCTTATCAGCTACCACTTAATAATTATTATCTCCTCCTCCTCCTTCTGCTCCTCCTCCTCCTTCTTCTTCTACATTTGAAATCCCTTTCACAAAATGGGAAAATTTTTACATGATTTCACATGTGAGATCTATGTCAGATTGCTTACCATCTCAGAGAGGGGGAGTAGCGAAAGAAAATGAGGAAGTGTGAGAAGGAGGGAGATAGTTTGGAACTCAAAATTTACAAAAAATAAATATTGAAAATTGTTTTTACTTATAATAAGGGAAAATGAAATATGATTTTTAAAAAAGCAAATTGGACTTTCAGTCCTTTTTTCAATACATTCTAGGGTGTTTTGGTTGATTCTAGAGTCAATTAGATCCACTTCTGTTTAGCTTTTAGAACCATTCAAATCTTGCTCCAACCAATGTTTTTATCCTCCTTGGGCACTATCTCCTCCTCTTCTCCTTCCCACTCTCTACTTCCATGTTACCTGTTTTTAAACTAACTACCTCTCACCTCATGTCTGGAATGCACTTCTCTGCTTCACAGAATCATAACTTCTCACATTTCCCTGCTGTTTATATATGAATATATCAGTATGTCTTCCCTTTGTATTTATTCTGTATTTACTCATGTATTTCATCTTTGCCTCAACCATTAGATTGTAAGATTCTTTCAAGCAGAGATGTTTGACACATAATAGGCATTTAACGAATTCTTGTTAATTGATGAATTGCTACTTTGATTTCTCTTCCACTTTATGTTCAGGTGTAACCTTGAAATGTTCTTGGACTTTGGTGGGTTGTGCAAATGTTCCTTCACATGTATGAAAAGTACAAGCTCCTGCTGTCCTCTTTCAATCAAATTTATGTTCATGTGTGTACATGTGTACATGTATCTGACTCGATAATTTTAATTGTTAGAACTAAAATTTCCCAAAAGAGGAAAATGTTTCCAATAGATGAATATTTTTTGTTTTTACGTTAAAATTTTCCCTTAAGTAATCATGGTATATTTTAGTTTTCTTTTCTTGACTAATGTACATCTCTATTATCAAGTAGAAAGCTTGCAAGAATACATCTTCAACTCAGCATTTACAGGCCTGTAGCCTGGCTCCCCAGATACTATATTGGATTCTAAGAATACTTTTTGACCTGCCACCACTACAACTATAGCTGACTAGCTTGTAAGCATTAATATATGTATTGTTAATGAAGAGTAAACCAGAAGAGACAATAAACACTCAGCAAAGGCATTTACTAAAATACCATAAGAATAAGCATCAAAACTAATTTCCTACATAAATCTGGGACATATTCTCCAACCAACATATACAGATAACTGTTGGAAGAATGGATAAAAACTTAAAATACAATAGAAGTGAGCCACAGGCATAAGAAACATGCGTGACTAAAACAATTCACAATTCCGGTATTTCAGACTCTCAATGTTTTTTCTTTCCAGGTGGAGCTGTCATGAACCTCTGTTCTGGAATCAATGTCATTGTTAGAAATACTCTTTAATTTGTCACCCAGGTTCTGTCCTTCCTCCAAAGTGCAATTCTCCATTGTCACTTTTATATTGACAAAGATCCCGTTCTTAGAAATGTCTTCCTCCTTTAAGAGGCTGCATCTCTGTGTCCATGATTATCCAGTGTGTCTCTGCTCCCTCTTGTGTCTATATAGCACTACCTACTGCTTGAGTAGTTAGTTCTTCTTCAAAGTGATATAGCCAATGGGAAGGGAATTTAAAAGAAATTCCTTTCTCACACCCAAGGTCAATTTGTTCTCCACAATCATGTTCTTCATTCACTTCTGGCTTCATATGAATAGTTTAAAGCTCTAATAATAACATTTTAGTGAACCACAGAGGAGTAGATGATCTTCTCTTTCCCGAGGGTACAGGGTTTTTATTCCATCTCTGAAAGAAATTTATGCTTCACCAAGAAAGCAAGATATGTTTAGAAATTGTTAAAATATTAACAAAGCATAACTTCTGCTTTCTACTCTTTCCTTTATGATTACTCAAGTCAATTACTCAAGGGGCCCAGAAAAAATTCACACAACCTTTTACACTAGAGATGTTATTGCCAATATCTGAAAGATATGGTGGTTTACAAAATTAAAAAATAGTTCTGTTGAAAAAGTCAAAGAATTATGTTAAAGATATCCGGTCTGTTTTACTGACAGTATTTTTAAGTGTTACATTCTTTTGATTTAAAAAAAATATTCTCTTCTATTTCAATTATCTGTGAATATGCCTTATATTTTATATGTTATTATTTCATGAAGGATAGAAAATGGGTCTTCTTTATTTCTACCACAATATCCGGCATAGTACTTCACATAATGGTGATATTCAATAAACATTCTGTGAATGAATAGGTGAATGAATAGATGGAAGGAATATATGCAGAAATGAAGTAAAATTTCTGGCTTGAATTATCCCAAACTCTCTCTTCCTTTTCCTCAGAATATTCTTCATAAGCTTCTATGATTGTTGTTCTTTAGGAAATCATGTTGGTCAGTACATGCACAATCCCTAATGGCATCATAGTAGGCTTAAGACTTTGAAATCAAATATAACCTGAATATTAAGAATTATCATTCTTTGTGGATTAACCACAAGAAACCCTAATCACAGAGAGGCATGTTTCCCCCTGCCCTGTAGATAGGCTCTTCAGACACAAATCATGTCCCTAATATCTCAGTTTCTGCCCTGCTGATTTTAACTATCACAGTAAACTCTGAAATTTAGTTACTTGACCTTGAATATATTGTAATATTCATTCCTTTTTTACATGACTTTTCCTGTTAGATTGGAGTGTGTGTGGGTGTATGTGTGTAATTGATTCAATCCTGAAACTCAGCAATATTCAACACTCTTAATTAATTGTGCCTCTGTTTTGTCAGATATATAACCTTGAGCAAACCATGCCCAAAGAGCTATAAATTCTCTATATGCCCTTTAAAATAACAATGGAGAAAAATCATCGACTTTTAGAGGTAGGAAAGACCTCAGCACCTAACTAGTCCTACTCATACTCAAAGAAGGATTCTGAACACAGAACTAATCAGAGGTCATTTAGCCTTTTCATGAAGACTTCCAATCAGGGGGAAATACTATTCTCTCAGCCAAGTGATTCCATTTTGATTAGATCTAGCTTCTTTCTATAGGAAATCTCCTATTTCCTTTACTTTATCTTACTTCAATTGATTTTCTCTAATAGTTGTTTGCATGTTGTCTCCCATATGAAGCAGTGAGTGCCATGATAGCAAGGACTACATTTTTTATCCTCCTTCATGCTTGGAGCACAATGTCTGGCCCATAGTAGGCACTTAATAAATGTTTATTGACTGACTCGCTGATTTAGTGGGTCATGGGTAAATATTATTGAGAAGCATGGAGACAGCTATATAAGCTGATGCTGAGCAAAGTAAAAAGATCCTAGGCAACAATATAAACAATAATTTTGGCATTTTAAATTGCAAGAGCAGTAACAACAGCAACAATATAACAACAAACATAACTAAGCAATTTATAGTTATATAGTCAAACGAGTCTCCAAGAAAAAAATTTTAAAAATAGACTTCTTTCCCTTCTTTGAAGAGACAGTGCACTATGGATGTAGAATGGTATATATGCTATCAGTCTTGGATAATATGTGGTTTAATTTTGTGGAACTACTTAAATTTTTTTTGTTGCTTAATCACTCCATGGGTAAAATAAGAAAAAAAAAATATATATATATATCCCTGAGGAAAAAGGATGAATTATACAAGGTTCAAAATATATTATGAAATGGCAAGTGGTATTTATTTGTATACTACATTCTGCCAAACCCTGGCGTATAAAGAACAAATTAATGATCCATTCTGTTTCAGGGCCTGATCTTTATTCATCCTTTAAACAAGGCAGTCAAGAGTAGAATTTATCTAGTTCATTCTTAATTGTTTTCCATTGCTTCGAAGTATCTCTGATCACAATGATGTGTGCATTTCACTTAACCATGAAGACTTCAGCTCATCCATGACTACCCATTCTCTATAACTTTTGTCTATACCTCTAATAATTTAACCTGGGGATTAACTAAAGATATTAAGGTTTTTCTCTATGGAGCAAAGTTCAATTTATCAATATTAGATGTCATATAACTCTGTATCCTAGAATACTTCATTTTCTGAAGACTCGCAACCAAGGATTACCCATAGGGGAACAGACCCAGTCATGGTGGGAATGAGCAGGTAGCAACACATTATAAATGAAAAAGGACACCAGAAAAAAAGTGGTATAAGTAATACCATCATTGGAGAGATATGTGACTGAAAAAAAAATGCTTGGTCACATTTATAACAGAGGACATCTAATAGATGGTTTATAAATCTCCATCAATTTCTATGTAATGCAAAGAAAAGATGACAGAGGCTCCATGCAACCCATAATCCTACAATAAATTATTAACCTGTCTCATCACGATCTTATCATCTATGTTACTAAGTTGGATCCACTTTCATGTGAAGTTAGAAGTGGATGATTCACAATCAATCCATCCTCAATCAATTAATCTATCTATCTATCTATCTATCTATCTATCTATCTATCTATCTATCTATCATCTATCTATCTATCTCTCTTTCCATCTATCTAGTTGGCCAAGTAGCTGATGGAAAGTTAGCATTAACTATAATACTCATGCCATTTAAATGTTCATGAATCTATATTAAAAGATATAACACTGAGAAATATCACCTACATTTCATTCATTTCCTTTTTTTGAAATCTATGCCTTTTTTAAATTGTCTACATCCAAGAAAAGTATGTCTCATTTTGAATCTTGAGTCTATCATCTCTCTGTGAGTACTGAGGTAGGTAGCATAGTTCATCAGTTCTTTGGAATCATGATTGTTCAATGCATTGATCAGTGTTCTTAAGTATTTCAGTTTGTTGCCTTTTACATTATTGCTGTATAAATTGACATCCTGATTCTGCTCATTTCAGTCTGTATTAGTTTTTACATGTTTTCTCAGATTTCTGTAAACCCAGTCCCCTTCAGCTTTACAATAAAATAACACCAGACCTCACCCAGCTGGTGAAGAAAATATCATATCTCTTTTGACAGTGACAGCAATTCAGGGATAAGTTGATGTGAGTTTATAGAGGCCAGTGTGCCAAGAATACCACATAGTCACAGAGGAAGATTGGCAACTATCTACCAACTACTTCTTTTCCTTGTAGCTGTATGGTATAAGTTGAAAAGTAATATGTGTCCTGTTTGAGGGAAAAGTTTAAATTGTAAGGAATCAGCTCAGTAAATGCAGTACACTGAGCTCTCTTCAAGCAACAACTATAATAGTGATGACCAACTTTTGTCACCAAGTGGTTTTCTGAAATTTAAGAAGATTTTCTGAACATAAAGACTTAAACTTAAGAACTTAAACTGAGGACTATGGTAGTTTTACTACAAGTATAAATTGTATTTTTAGAAGTACATGTAAAAAGGAATATTTTGCCCTTTGGCTATGGGAGGGGGTTGGGAGGAAGGGAGAGAAAGAACATGAATCAGATAACCATGGAAAAATTTTCCTAATTAATCAATCAAATAAAATTTAAATAAAAGGAATGTTACCAGAATTGGCAACTTATAATATTAATAAAATGAATGAGATATCCTCAACCAACTTAAAGTTCATGTCTATAGATGGAATTGCATCTACCAAATACCACTTCCATTCAAGGTAATTATTTTATTATTTGTTTCAAAACATAACTTTTTTTTTCATAATGAAAATGATTCCTTCAATATCTAGAGTTCTAATATCCATTATGCTGTTTTATTATGTGTTGCTGCTTTCCATCCCATGCCAACTTCTACCTATCTATATCTATATATATAAATATATGTAAATGCCATTAGACCTTTCTGGCACTGCCATCTTCCCGGTATATGGAGTGGATATACCTCCCAGCTCCCTTCATCCTACTAAGCCTGTGGCTATCTTATTTCCCAGAAAACTTTTTTGATCTTGAGAAAGAGACTGGATCTGCTGAAATGCCTAACACAAAGAGAAAGTGAGGGATACTGTTATGTTCTTTAGGTCCTTTCACAAATGTGGAGTTTTTCACTTTGGCTATGAATACATGAATGTGCATGAATGGTGATATTGTAGAACTCAAGGATATTGGCACAGTTCATTTGAGAATCCTACATAAATGTTACCAAAAGGGAGACTGAAGGGGTCTATAACGTTAGTGAGGTTAAGTTCAAATTCTAGCTAAGAAAATTAATGTGTGTTTTGAGTATATTAATTATACCAAGAACAGAAACAGCTTCCTTGAATGGGTGGAGGAAAATGGCTAAAAGAATAAGGAAGCTTGAGGGGGAAAACTTATGAGTGAAACTAAAGAATCAGCTTCCTCTACTCAGAGATGTACACCACATTTTGTGAGAACCAACAACAAGAAGCTCAAGATATTGGAACCGATTCCCTGAAAATTTATGGTATAAATGACTAAGATAATAAAGATATTTTTGATGATGTGGGAGGGAAATACATTTAGCAGAAGCAAAAATTTGACACAAAATTATACAGTGGCAGAGACGACTATGTGATATAGTAGATAGGGTCATAATCTCAAAGATTAAAATAATAAAGGTCCCAGAATCACAAAGTCCTGAGGTCAAATCCTGCTTCAGACATTCATTAGCCATAGTTCATGGCAAGTCACTTAAACTTTTTATGCCTCAGTTTCCTCAACTGAAAAATGAGAATAACTGTCTCTATTTCACAAGATTGTTGTGAGGATAATAAATTAATAAATGCTTATTTGCTTACTTCATGATTATATTCATATACCAATATTTCTTAAGGCATCCTCCAATTGTTGGCATTACATTAGTTTTAGATCTTTGTTACTATAAAAGAGTGCTTTAATAATTATCTTTTTTTCTTTTATCTCTTATAGTATAGGCCTAATAGTAGTAGCACCAATGGGTCAAAGAGTAGAGACTGTTTAATGACTCTGAAGGCATGGTTCCAAATTGCTTTATAAAATAGCTTGAACAGTTCATAGCTCCACCAATAGTTCATTAGTGTACCCGCTTTCCAGAAGGCCCTCCAACATGCCATTTGGGTATTTGTTTTGCTTGACTGTACATATTTATCACAAGGTTTTTTGTTTGATTTTTTTGTTTTCAGTTGCAGGTGGGATGGTAAGGAGAGAAAATAAATGCTAGCCAATTGAAAAACAAAATAAAATGGGAAGAAAGACCATGCTTTTCTCTCCGAGTTAATTTCTCACTACTTTCCATAATTATTTTTGAGTTAGTTGACCCTTAAAACACTTCAATTAAATGGGCTCTCAGGAGGTCTCTATACAATACCAGCATGACTAGTTCAGCAGTGAAAGAGCTACTCTATTGCAGGTTGTTGTACCTGGTGCCAAGCATCTGGCCCTGTTTTGCTTTCCTTTTCCTACTAATGACTGAAACAGCAGATTGCTTTAGCATTGTGTAAGTGCTATTTCAAAGCAAATGAATTGTTTGGGCAAAGTCACAAAAACACCCTGTGCTCTTTCAAAAACCCACATTTGGGAACTTGGGAATCTACTGTGTTACCTCCTGGAACAGATTGCTTTCTTTATTCTAAGCTCATTTTTCTCCATAAAACTTTAACAAAAGAACATTGAAAATTCTTTTAAAAATGGCCATTCTTATTAGCATTTCTCTTATGTAACTACACTTAAAATATACTTTTCCAGAGATGAGGCAAATGAACTAAACATTGCTCAATTCTCCATAACAATTCCAGTGTCTCAAGAAACCAGCGATGTAAGTCAAGAAAATAGCCATTCACTAGATAAATAACAGTACAGTAGACAGGTTGCTACAAGTCCTTATCTGAGTCTCCTTTATAAATGGGAGATGTTGTAATAGGAAGCCATCAAGTCAACTGAGAATTTGTGACTATTCATATTTGAGATAATCTCCTGCCTGCCACCACCTGCTAAGCATTTCTTACACAGCTCACTGGTCCACTAGAGAGAAGCTGGAAACCATTAAAATGATGATTAGCCTATTCATAACAGCAGTCAGCAGACTGTCAGCTATTAACAGGAAAGCAATAGTGGAAAGAAGGAGGGAAAACACATTGGACCCTGATAAGAAGAGCTGGATAACATCACAGGGGAAGTATGAGTGACAGAAGTAAAACTTCAGACTACGGTGGGAAACAAGCTGAGATCGAAACACCAAAGAACCATCATCTCATGGGAGAAAGAAAACTCCAAATAGTGTTGTTCCTACATTCACTTACTTTGAACAATTATTTTTGCACAACTGGTATTTCTCCTGGGATGGAGGGGGAAAAAAGTATCATTTTACTGCCATCAAGACCAAGAAGTTTGATTTAAAATGAGAGAGACTTTAGTTAAAGATGTGATTTTCAGCTTTTCTAGTAATATAAATGTGTTTGCTAAATATGTTTCTCATTCTGCTAATCAGAGTAGAGATAAAAGTTGTGTTTTCAAAGAAACTTAATTACAGGTATCTTTTTATTCTTCCCCACACATCAGAATGCTTTTCCCCTAGCTTTCTAGCTGTGGAGCCCTCCATTGAGCTCAGGGGATCTAATTATACTAAGAAGTGAGCCTTCCTGGTGGGCTCTAATAAGCACAGTTCATTGCAGAATTTTACCAGTGTGTGTCAAAAGCCCACAACTGTGTGGGGCTGATGCTAGGGGCATGTAATACATAGCTTAGTAATATAATTGCAGTAAACACTTACATCATTACTGGGGCACTGCTGGAATTAGAGCAGAGGCCACAGCAATGGGAAGTTATCGTTTCATTAATGCAGATCGGTGGGGGTCAAGGTGGTAATGAAAGGGCTAAAGGGCTAATGATCCCACCTACAATAAACACTATTTACTATGTGGTCTTGAGTATGCTCCTATACTAGCAGGAGGGGATTGGGTTTGCCATCTGTTCTCTGTGCTTCTTGTGATTCTTTCTTCCTGCTAGCCTACTTACCAAAGAAAGTGACCTAAAGGGCACTGAAAAGGAAAGTAGGTGTGTGTGTAGGAGGGATTTACATAGAACCAAATTAAATGGGAGCAGTGTATAAATAAGATTACCTGCTTTGTAAATGCCTCATCTTTAAAAAATAGTCCTTATCGGCTTATGCCCATAGTTCAACTGTTCTAGAAAGCAGTTTTGATATGATATGATAAAAGTCATCAATATCTTTTATACTTTTTGATATCATTACCTTGCCAAGGCAATAAAAAAAATGAATTGTCTTCCATACATACCAAAAAGCCCATAACATCCTTATCTGTGGTACCAGAAAATGAAATCAAGTAGATGTTCATCAACTGACAAATGATGTAAATGATTTGTGGTAAATGCCTCAATGAAAAGATGAATGTAATCTTGCTTTGCTTCCTTCACAGTTCTTCACTGAGTAAGATTTCTGTTACTGGATACATTTTTCAACTGGTTCTGCTCACCTCAATTCGCATCACTTCATATAAGTCTTTCCAGGATTTTCTGAATTCACCATGTCTTTCATTTCTTATGGTAATGCAACAATATTCCATTACAATCCTATACCACCTCTTGTTTGGGTGTTTCCCAAGTGATGGATAATACTTCAGCTTCTAATTCTTTGTCACTACAAAAAAGAGATGTCAAAAATATCTTTATACAGGTAAGTCCTTTTCCTTTATCTCTTAACCCTTTGTGATACAGACCCAGTAGTATTAATGATGAGTCAAAGAGTATGCATAATTTTATTGACCTTTAAGCTTGGTTCCATATTGCTCTCTGGAATGATTATATCAACTCACAGTTCCACCAGTACTGTATTAGTGTTGTACTTTTCCTACATTCCCTCTCAAATTTATTATTTTCCTTTTTGGTCATGTTAGTTAATATGAGAGGACTGAGGTAGTATCATAGTATTGTTTTAATTTGCATTTCTCTAACCAATATTAATTTGGAACTTTTTTCATATGACTATAGTTTTAATTTCTTTATCTGAAAACTGCCTGTTCATATTGATGAATGTTTTGTATTCTTATAGTGAGCTAAGTAACTCTCGAACTCTTTCATACATTTCTCTTTTTACTATTACTATGTTGATATAATAAAATTATTAAAGCTACTAGAAGCCTCATAATTTTAATTTTAACAATTACAGAGTATATTTACCAAAACAAACCCAGCAACTATTGGAAAACAATTATAAAACACTTTTCCCACAAATAAACCAGCCTAATTAATTGGAAAGACATTAATTTTCATAGATAGGCTGAGCCAATATTATACAAATGAAAACTCAATTGTTGAATGTTTTGTATTCTTGTAAATTTGGTACTCTACATGTGTGAAAAATGAGGTCTTTGTCAGAAATTGTTAAAAAAATTTCCTCCAAATTTGTTTTTTCTCTTCCAATCTTGGTTGCATTGTATTTTGTTGTTGTTTATGAAAAACTTTTTAATTAAATGTAATCAAGAATATCCATTTAATTTTTCACTATGTTGTCTATGTCTCGTTTGGTTATAAATTCTTCCCTTACCCATAAGTCTGACAAGTAAACCATTTTGTGTTCCCATAATTTGTTTTTCATTTCACCCTTTCTTTCTAGATCTAGTAGTAATTTTGACTTTATCCCAATATGTAGTATGAAATGTTAGTCTAATTTTGCCAAAATTTTCAAATTTTCCCTTCAGTTTTACTTTCAAATGGTGATTTCCCTCCCCTCCCCACACACAACTTATATCTTTGGGTTTATCAAACAATAAGTTGCTATGAATATTAATTAACTTGTGTTGATTACTTAACCTATTTCCATCAATCAACTACTCTATTTCTTAACCAGGACAAGATTGTTTTGATGATTACTACTCTTTAGTATAATAAAAAATATGATATTCCTAGATCTCTTTCCTTCATTTTTTTATTGATATCCTTCATATTCTTGGCCCTCTTTTCTTCCATATGAATTTTATTACTTTTTCTAGCTCTTTGAAATATTTTTGGGAATGTCATTGAAAAGGTAAATTATTTTAGGTAGAGTTTTCATTGTATAATATTGGCTCAGCCTATGCATGAAAATTAATGTCTTTCCAATAAATTAGGCTGGTTTATTTGTGGGAAAAGTGTTTTATAATTGTATTCCAATAGTTGCTGGGTTTGTTTTGGTAGATATACTCTGTAATTGTTAAAATTAAAATTATGAGGCCTCTAGTAGCTTTAATAATTTGATTATATCAAAGTAGTTATAGTAAAAAGAGGGAAATGTATGAAAGAGTTAGAGAGTTACTTAGCTCACTATTCTATTGGCTGCCATGATGGATGGAAGCTCATCACCAAGGAGAGTTCATTTAGGTTCCTTGCTTCAGCAAGGAGACTCAAACAGGCACCTAGTCTGACCTTGTAAGCTCTCCTTTCCATCTACTAACTCTCACACTTCACATCTCAGTAACCAATCATAGTTTCTTAATTTTCCTGGCACCACCTAGGGGGTAAAAATTAAAAAAAATAAAAACCTAGGGGGTTAGTGCCTGTGGAATCAGTTTCCTGTCCCATTGGTTCCTAGGTTGTTTTTTTTTTAACATTCTTTCTCTAAGGACTATCTATACCTGAATTACTCACTGGTAGATGACCTCCTAGTCACTGATTGATGACTTTAAAAAAGTGACATAATGGAGAGAAAAATTCTCTTTCAATAGTATTCACTTTTTCATTGCTATAATAGAGATAAAATTCTTATGTATTTTAAGAATTTTAGGTATCTTGAATACTTTAAATATCTTAATTATCTCAATTGTTATGGATATCTCAAGTATTTCAATTATCAACCTTCTAGGAATGAACATACTAAATTCAGTCTTATTGAAACCCTTTGCCTTTTTACGATTCTATTGAATATCAAATTTACTCATCAAATTTTATTTTCAGCTCTGTTTTCTTTAGTCAGGAAAGTCTAAAATTCTTCTGTTTCATCTAACATAAATCCCCCCCTTCATAGACTTATACTCAGTATTGCTGAGTAAGTAATTGTTATTTGTCAACCTAGATTATTTGCCTTTTGGAATATCATACTCTATATCTTTGAGTCCTTTAATGAAGAAGCTGCTAGATCCTGTGTAATCTTGACTGTGGCTCCATGATATTTGAATTATTTATTTTTGGATGATTGTAGTACTTCTTCATTGGCCAGGAAGAGCTGGAATTTGACTATAATAGTAACGGGGTATTTAATTTTGGGGTCTCTTTCAGGAGGTTATCTGTGGATTCTCAACTTCTAATTGTCACTCTTGTTTGAAGATATCAGAGTAATTTTCCTTGTTTTCTTTTTTTTTAACCCTTGTACTTTGGTGTATTGTCTCATAGGTGGAAGATTGGTAAGGGAGGGCAATGGGGGTCAAGTGACTTGCCCAGGGTCACACAGCTGGGAAGTGGCTGAGGCCAGGTTTGAACCTAGGACCTCCTGTCTCTAGGCCTGACTCTCACTCCACTGAGCTACCCAGCTGCCCCCTTGTTTTCTTTTTTGAAGATTTAATTTATATTTTTCAGTGATCTCTCCCTTCCATATTTCCCTTCTTCAATGTAAAGGAAAGGGGGAAAACAACCTTTTAATAAATAGTTACAGTTAAACAAAATTTTTTTTCCACATTGACCATGTATTAAAACAAATAGATAGATATAGATAGGCAAACATAAAGAGAGATATAAATTTCACTCTATGTGTGTATATGTATATATATACATATATATATACACATAATACATACACACATAACACATTATATATATATGGTGATGATGATGATGATGATGATGATGATGATGATGATGATGATTTGTTGTAATATTGTATCCAGGACCTTTTTTTGATTATGACTTTCAGGTATTTCAATTATTATTAGATTCTCACTTTTAGAACCATTTTCCCAGTCCATTTTCCCCCAATGAGATATATTAAATTTCTTTCTATTCTTTCATTGTTTTGACTCTGTCTTATTGTTTTCTGGTGTCTTATAGATTAATTAGCTTCTATTTGCCCAATTCTAATTTTAGAGAGTTCTTTTCTTCCTTTAGTTTTAGTATTTCTTTTTCCATTTGGCCAATCCTACTTTTTAAAGAGTTGTTTTCTTCAACTTGTTTTTCTTATGTCCATTACAATTGGTCCATTCTGTTTCTTAGGGAGTTGTTTCCATCAGTATATTTTTATGTATCCATTTCCTTTGGCCTATTCTATTTTTTAGGTAGGTTCTTTTTTTTTTTTTTTGGAAGTTGGGGTATCCTCTTAAATCCTTCCTAGATGCTATTCTCAGCTTATTTTCTAGGTTTTTACCAGATTCATTTCTTACAGGATGATGTGATGGTCTGATGGCTAAGAGCTCTGAGAGCCCACTCCCCCTTTTGATTCAATTGACCCTTGAGATCCTCATAACTCAAAGACTTGCCTTAGGCTTGTTTGTAAGCCTTTGGCCTCACTTTGATTGTGATCAGGTCAAGAACTACTTAAATTGTAGGCTCAGGCTTAGTTGGAACTTTTTGATCTCACCTGTACTTCTTCTATTCAGGCACACCCTTCATTGCCCTGTGCTGGAGCTCTGTCTTGCCTTTAGGTGAAAAGATGCAAGCCCCTCCCTCCTTAAGTACTATTAGCCACTCAAAATTTTGAACTACATTCTCATTCCAAGCCCAGACTGGGATTCTTGGCTTCTCTCTGGGTCCATACAGATCAGCCTACTTCAGCCCAGACTACCCTGGGCTGGGACTCCAGACTTTTCCATAGGTTTGAAATTTCAAGGTTTGTGGGTTGACTTGATCCACTATTTGTCCATGCAGGATCTCAGGGTATGAATGTTGGCTTGATCTTAGGTTCTGAATCTGGAACAGCAGATGTGGGGTAGAGAGGTATGTGTGTGTGTGTGTGATTTGCTCTTGGCTTGCTCTTCCCTTTTTGCTACAGCCTCTTGCTGGGTCTGCTTCCCTCTCATCCCAGTGCCCCAAATATTCTCTGTTTACCTTTTGGGTTTTTCTTTTCTTGAAAATTGTTTCACTTTGTCTCCTTGTTGATTCTTTCATTTTTGTATTTGTTTTGTGGCAATATTTTAATATGGGCTGGAGATGATTCTTGTGATGATTCAGAGCTACTCTGGCTTACTCAGCCATCTTTGCTCCCTCTTTTCTAGTTTTTAAAGATTTAATTCTTCAGTGATTTTTTCTGTTGTTGAGTTTTTCCATCAAATCCCTCATTATTTGATTTTTAAACTTCTTTTCAAGTTCTTTCAGGAGTTCTTTTGGGGCCCAAAATCCTTTTATACTTTGTTTTAGGGTTTAACATGTTTTTGACATTGTCATCATTTTCTGAGTTCATATTTTGATTTTACCTATCACTAAATTAACTTTCTAAGGTTAGTTTTTTTCCCTTTTTCTCTTGCTCATATTTTGAAAAAAAATTTCCCCCTATTACTTTGTTTATCAGTTGAGGTTTTTCTCTGCTCCTGGGGTAGAATAAGTACTCTTTCAAGTTTGCAGAGTATTCTCAGCTGGTATTTAGCATAGTTCTAAATATCTTTATTTCCCATGGTGTTTCTGTTGAAGGGATGGACCTGCTGGCTTGTTTTGGGAAAACTTGTAGCTGTTTTGTCTACCTAGATTCAGCAACCTGTGTTTCCTCTTTGCTTTTTTCGTCAGCTAGCCTGGTCCCTGTTATTCTTTCTTGCCTCTGCCAAGTGGCTTGGTCTAGATAGGTCCCCTGCTTTAGGCTCTGCTGTCTCAGGCATTATGCCAGTTCATTGTTTCAGGTCTTATGTAATTTTGTTTGTCTTCTGTCTGTTCTGCCTTCACTCTCTCTGCCAAGTGGCTTAGGATAGGTTAATCCCTTGCCCCTCCCTGCTACTTTGCTGCCACATGGGAATTTGTAGGTTTCCTATCCTTTCTGACCAGTGTCCTTGCTGAGTGGCTCAGGCTGAGCCAGTACCCAACCCTGTCCACTCTGCCTTGTACACTTCTGTGAAGCCACTTGGGCTGTGCTCATTCCTGCATTTTTGTTGCCTCTGGCAGAGTAGCAATCTATTGAGCAAGTCCACATTCTTCTAGTTTCCACAGATGCTATGCTGCCTGAGCTACTTCTCTACTTATCCCAGTGAAACATGCTTCTCCTGCTCTCCTCTGTTTTGAGGTAACATTTCCTGTGTGAGTATGTGGGGAGGGGCTTGAGGGAGTGGAGAGAACTTAACTCTGCTATATTAGTTCTTGGTATGCCAAGTTCCCCACTTTTAAATAAAATTTAGTATAACACTTAACAGTGTCTGCCATGTTATAGTATGTATTTAATAAAAATTTATTCATTATCAAATATATCACTTTCTTGTTCAAAGAGATTTTTTATGTGAGATTAGCTCAAATGACTTCTATTTTGGAATATTTCTGAAAAACAATGCCATTGATATAAATAGTTATTAAGCAACTTCAGACTTCAACAATGAAATCCATAGACAGAAAATCTTTAAAGTTACCACATATTATTTTGACTATGAAATTTGAACCTACCTAACATATTTAGTCAACAAGAGGATACAATTGATCCATTAACAAAATGTCTTATTTTGTAAGTAAGTGTAATTATTTCCTGAATATGAAGATATTGAGTATTTATTTCCTTGCGTTACCATAACAAATACTTACAACAAAGAATTGTAATTTGAACATTTACCCCAAATCTTTCATCCCTTTGTTGATCTTGTTGTTTTCCATGAGAAACCCAATATATCTATGATTAGTAAAACTGACATGATAAATATAATAGATCGTAAAAAAAAAGTGGCACCTGCCTAGTTATCATGACTTAATAAAATCTATGTATTAATCATCAGTTTTATTGACACAAGATGATCTGTTGCAATGTAAGTTACCAGAGTAGTATGACGTTCCATATGTAGACATTGTTTTATAATCAATATCACCTCTGTAAATGTACTGAAATGATTTTCAAAATAAAATTCTGCTACCCACTGTCATAGAGAAGACCAATACATTGGCCACATTAAAAATCCATTGTGTATGTGATGATTCCTTAAAACTTTACACAGAGGCTAGCAATGTTTGGTAATGATCATATGATAAGAACCTTGCTCAGCATTACTATCACTTCATTGGAACAAATCTGGCCAACCATAATAAATAGTATAGTAGTTTCATGTTCTGCTATCCAATTTAAATCTATTTCTTCTCA
This sequence comes from Gracilinanus agilis, assembly GCF_016433145.1. Taxonomy (NCBI): domain Eukaryota; kingdom Metazoa; phylum Chordata; class Mammalia; order Didelphimorphia; family Didelphidae; genus Gracilinanus; species Gracilinanus agilis. Next base: position 90,396,571 of record NC_058133.1, on the reverse strand, counting down.
CTTGGGGCACTGGAGCAATTTAATCTGAGGATTTCTGGAGTGAGAATAGGTAAACAGAATAAGAACCAAGCAACTGATAAAAAACCATTTTAAGAAATCTTTTATTCTTCCATGAGAGATCAAAAAATGTATAGAACCATGTGACATAATCAGACTATTCTGTGTTAGAGTTCAGGAATAAGGTATTGCCTAATCAGTAAGATTCTGTACAAAACTTTGATCTAGCTGAAGCTGATTTTTTTTTACTTCCACTCTTAGAATGTGAGAAGAAAAGTTCATTATTGACCATTACTGCACATTCTTTTGGAGAAGTTCTAACATAGTTGAATGAATATTATTTTGAAAATCAGAAAGGCTCCACTTTAAATCCTTTTTTTCCATTACTAACTGAATGATCATAGGCATCACTAAAGGTTTCCAAGACTCAATTTCCTCATTTTAAAAATCCTGATAATAATAATTGTAATGCCTACCCTCCAAGGATGTTGTGAATTCAAGTGAAATAATATATGTGTTATTTGTAAACTTGAAGTTATTATGTGAATGATAACTATAATTTTACAAGAATTTAGGATAAAATATCAGCTACTTAATTCCCATTTCTAATGTTCCATATAGAAAGTAGCTTATATATAAATATTTTGCTGTATTTGAATCACTTCTACTTATTTTCAAGGTATTGGTACCAGAAAAACAAGGGCTTCTGAATTTCAGAGCATATGCAAATATAAAATTTTATTCTAAAATTCAAACGACAGGAAGTACAGTGATCTAGAAAAAATGTTGAAGTAATACTCAAAGACTGGGCTCCAAAGGGAGAATGAAGATGGTGGAGTAGAGATAGTCTTCCAGTTGAACTATCCCAAAATTTCACTCTAAAGAATTTAAAATAATACCTCAAGACAATTTTGGAGTGGAAGAGGCTTTTACAAAAAGGTCAGCGTGATATATTTTTCCAGTCTAAGACAATTGAAGAGGTTGGCAGTACAAGCCTCCTGTGCTACAGAGTTGGGGTCTTACTTGGAGCCCATTTAGTAGCAAGAACAGTGGTAGGTCTGGAAGGTGGCCATCAGAGTATTATCATCAGCTGTTTCAGGGTCTTTTAGCTAAGAGCTTATAAGAGGATCAAATTACTTCTCATGAAGAGATAATAGGAGATCTCTTGCTGGCACTGGGTACAGTTGATGCTGATTGGCAGTCTGTTGCTGATTTGCAGTTCATGGTCACAGTTCCAGGACAAAGAGGAACAATTATGATAAGTTTCAAGAGAGTATGGGTTCTTTTTTCAGTCCTAAGGGAGAAAGGAACATTTATGTTTGTGGCTGAAGAAGAGCAAGAAATCTGTTACCATTTCCAGGATTAAGAGGAATAATAGTTCTTGTGGCTGCAGGAAAGCAATGACCTTCCCTGAGAAAAGATAAGTACAAGAGTACAGATAAGGAGAACAGACACCATAGTTTTCCCTAGATCACAACAATCTGGAGACTGAAAACTTGCATACCTCCAGAACTATTTCTGAAAATAATAGTATGAAAAATCATGAAGCTTGGTACAGTGTTTTCTCACCCCTAAGTGAGTGGAACCCAACTTTAACATAAAGTTCAAAGTCAAGAAATGCACTGGGAAAATAATTGAACAACAAAAAAGCAATCTACCATAAAAAGCTAGTATAGTGACAGGGAAGACCAAGAAACAAACTCCAAAGAAGACAACAGTGCAAAAACAACTAGAACCAAAGTTTCAAAAAAAATGTTAATTCACCCAAGTCCAACAAGAGTTCCTGGAAAAATTAAAGAGATAAGAGTGATAGAGGAAAATGTGAAAAAAAATTAGAGTAGTGCAAGAAATTATGAGAAAAGGCTTAGAAATTTGGGGAAAAGAGGTACAATTATGCAATGAAAGGGAATAATGCTTAAAAAGCATACAGGTCAAATGGAAAAGGAAGTTTAAAAATTACTGAAGAGGGGGCAGCTGGGTAGCTCAGTGGATTGAGAGCCAGGCCTAGAGACGGGAGGTCCTAGGTTCAAATCCGGCCTCAGACACTTCCCAGCTGTGTGACCCTGGGCAAGTCACTTGACCCCCATTGCCTACCCTTACCAATCTTCCACCTATAAGTCAATACACAGAAGTTAAGGGTTTAAAAAATTAAAAAAAATTAAAAAAAAATTACTGAAGAAAAGAACTCCTAAAATAACTAAAATTAGCCAAAAGATGTACAAAAGCTCACTGTGGAAAATAATTCCTTAACAATTAGAATTGAGTAACTGGAAACTAATGACTTTATGAGACACAAAAAACAATAAAACTAAGTGAACAGAATGATAAAAAAGACAAAAATGTGATATATCTCATAAGAAAAACTGACATAGAAAATAGATTAGGGAGAGGTGACTTAACTCTTGGACTACCTGAAAGCCATGACCAAAAAAGTCCAAATAACATATTCAAAGAAACTGTAAAGGTAAATGTTTCTCAAATCTTAGGTCCAAAGGGTAAAATAGAAATCAAAATAATCCACCAATCACTTCCTGAAAGATATCTAAAAATGAAAATTCAAAAGAATCTTACAATCAAATTCCAGAGTGGCTCAGATAAAGGAGAAAATATTTCATATGTTAAAAAGGAAACCATTTAAATACTATGGAAGCAGAGTTCCATATTGTGTTATGATCACACATGATTTAACAGATTTCATATTAAAGAAGGGGGCATTTAGAAAATATGGAAACTTTTGGAAGTCTAATAAGCTAGGATTTCAATGAATAATACCCATTCAGGAAAACTGCATATAATTGTTGAAGGGGAAATGAATATTTAATAAGATAGAAGACATTGAAGTATTCCTGATAAAAAGATCAGAATTTAACAAAGGAAGAAAAAAACACTGATTTCAAGCACAAGACTCAAGAGAAGCATAAAAATATAAACATGAAAGAGAAATCATAAAATATAATAAGCATGTCAAACTCTTTAACTTCATATATTAGCAGATTCATGTAATTCTAAGAATTTTATCACTATTAAGTCAATTAGAAGCAATCTATATATAGAGAGGACATGGGTTTGAGTCAGTTATCATCTAAAAAAATAAAGAGGTGAGAAAGAATGAGGTCCTGGTAATAAAAGGAAGGGAAGTTTAATAATACTATCTCTGTCTAGAGAGAAAAATGATGATTTCTGTGTTCAAATTGAAGTATAATTTTCTCACTATTTTTCTTAGAGTTCTTTGCAAAATTGCAAATCTGAGAACATGTTTTGAAATATTTCAAATGTATAATCATATCATATGATATGTCATTTCCTTTCTCAATGAGTGGGGAGGGAGAAAATTTGGATATCAAACTTTACATTTAGTTCTGGTCTCTTCTTTACAAATACTTAGAAATCTTCTATCTTGTTGAATGCTCATACTTTCCCCTGGAAGTATATAGTCAGTTTTGATAGGTAGGTGATCCTTGGTTTTGAACCAATTCTCTTGCCTTTCTGAATATCATATTCCAAGCCTTGCAATCTTTTAGCTTGGAAGCTGCCAGATCCTGTGTAATCCTGATTGGTGTTCCTTGTTATCTGAATTGTCTCTTTCTGGCTTCTTGTAATATTTTTTCCTTAACTTGGAAACTCTTAAATTTGCAATTATATTCCTGGTGACTGACTTTTGAGGGTTTAGTGTAGAGGATGATCTATGGATCCTTTCAATGTCTATTTTACCCTCTTGCTGAAGAACATCAGGGTAGTTTTCTTGGAAAATTTCTTGTAGTATGGTGTCCAAATTTCTGATAATTTTTGTTTTTTCAGGAAGGCCAAAGATTCTCAAATTGTCTCTTATAGAGCTGTTTTCTTGATCTGTCATTCTCTCAGTGAGATATTTCATGTTTCCTTCTATTTTTGTCATTGTTTTGACTTTGCTTTACTTAGTTCTTTCTGTCTTGTGAGATCATTGGCTTCTACTTGTCCAATTCTGGTCTTAACAGACTAGTTTTCTGCTATAATCTTTTGATTTTCCTTTTTGATTTGGTCTATCCTATTTTTCATGGTCCTGCTGTTTAATTTGGGTCTCCAATTTCCTTATCATTTTGTTTGATTTTTGTTGGCATCTTTCTCCAATTGGGAATTTCTGTCTTTTAACCTGTTAATTTCCTTTTGAGCTATTTCCCACTTTTCTTGCCAAATCTCTTCCATCTTTCTCATGATCTCAGACTTGAACTCTTTAAGAGCTTGTGACCAACTTTCATTTTTTTGGGAAGATTTGAATATGTTTACTTGTTTGTCCTCCTCTACTGTCTGCTCTGTGGTCTGGATTTTTTCTGTGTAAAAATTATTGAGTGTTAGTGCTTTTCTCTTGTTCTATTTGGTTGTTAATTCTTGGGCATTGCTTGCCATTATTGTGCTGGTTTTTCCTTCTCATTCAGAAGTCTTTGTGAGGCGGGCAGGCTCTCTGTGTATAGAGCTGTGGAGCAGTTTTTGCCAGAGGCTATTTTATGAGCCTCTCTCAGCTCTATCCCTAAGCCCAAGGTGTACTCTCTTTAGGCTCCTGGGGTCTGAAGTCTAGCTGTTCTTAGGAGAAAGTTCCTGGTGGTCCCAGTCAGCTTTCCAGAACCCAGAAATTGCCCCCCTGCCCAAGATTTTATTTTCCCCTCACATCTTAGTGAGCTGCTTCCACTGACTGTTGCCCCTCACAGCTCTATTCCCACCCAAGGTCTGTCTGTGCTCTTTGGATTCCTGAGTTCTCAAATATTGTTGCTCTCAGGGTCTAGCTCCTGGTGGTCCCTCTTAGCTGCCAAGAAGCTAGAGTTTGCTCCCCACTCACTCTAACTCTGGTGCCCTGCCTCTGACTCGGGTACTTTAGGTGGGATGGGGGAGGGTTGATTAGCTCCCGTTTTTTGATGGGAGGTATTTCACCCCTTATAGCTTGGAAATGTCCAAATCACACTTACCTTTGAAGCTGTGTCCTATTGTGGGGTCCCTTCTTTTATCTGGATTTGATATTTTTGTCTTCTTCAGGTATCATGTATGGGTCAGTGGTGAGGAGAGTTATATTAATATTAAATATTCTCCTTTCTTCTCACCTTTCCTCTCACCCTCACCCTCATCCCTCCCTGAGATGGTAAGCAATCTGATATAGACTTTAAATATGTAATTATTTAAAGCATTTTTCCATATTACTTACTTTGAAGATTAACAAATATTGATAATAATGATAATCATTTTATAGTACTTTATAGTTTTCATTTTTACATTCATTAGGCCATTGCTAAACTTATGCTTTTTCTCTATATTGATGTCTTCTTCACTTCTAGCAGAATACTCCACTTCCTTCAAGGTTCATTACCAAATATTTTTCCTAATCCCTCAATCACTAATGTAAACACCCTTATTAGTATTTCCTCTCTCATCATCATGCTTTATATTTATAAAATATTTATAAATTCCTTGAGAATACATGCCACTTCATTTTGGCCTTTCTCTTCTTAGTGCCTGGATCAGTTACTCTTCTATCCTATGCATTTAACACTTACTAAATTGAATAAAATTTTTTTCATGTAATAAACCCTTTATTTTCTTAAATTGGAATTGAGGGCTATATTTTTCAAATTAATGGAATTTTAAAATTTAAAAGTCAATATAAATATAATTAATATAATTAAATAATATTTTAAAAATGAATATGGCTACAATGCATGGAGTTACTTTAAAATATGGATTGATTTCATCTTTTTTTCAGTAATCATTCTATACTCAGGTTATACAGATAGTTGCACTATGTTTTTAAAAACAGGGTATAGGTGTTGTTATGGAAGGACTTTGATGAGGGTTTGCTGAACCCTTTTCATGGTTGCTCATCCACATTGGAGGTCATTCACCTTTCACTCAAATTTAACCTGTGATTCTAAGAAGTTATAAAGCATGTGTAGTGAGAATACCTCAGTAAAGTTGTCTTGGCAGATGGGATAAACCAATAGGCCTCAAACATGTTGATACTTAGAGGAATGTCTACTGCAATAACATGGAGATATCCTCCAATGGAATGGGAGAATGAGGATAATTTGTTCCAATGGTCATGCAGGCAATTGAAAAAAGAGTGCTATAGTGCTTAGAGCCTGGCCAGATATCAAAGATGCCAATGGCATTTATTGAATCTAGACCATCACCAATCATCTTAAGTTTTGTCTTGCCACTGGATTTTGATAACCTTAAAAGAGAAAGTAAGACTGACAACTTTGTACAACTCTGCCTCATTTAAATCCACTTCACATACAAATCAAGATATTACCCTGTGATTTCATTGGTCCTCTGAAAAACAAAGGATAAATTACAACAATATAAAAAAACATATTTCTTAGTATTTTTGTATATTCAATTATAGATATTATTTCATATAAAATAATTAAATTCTTGACTTATAAATCAACTTATAAATCTCCTTATAAATCAACTAAATCCCTGAGTTCAAAGTGGTCCCAAAGGAGATCTAGTCAATTTTAAATAAATAAGAATTCACTGAATAATATCCCCCAAAAAATTACCTTTAAGTTAAAAATCTTATTAAAAGACCTGGGGTCCTAGGGGATTGTAAGCTGAGTTTGAGTCAACAGAATGATATTTAAGCCTACATAACTAATATAACTTTGAGCTGTCAGAGATGCATAACTTCTAGGAATACGTAGAATACAGCCTCACTTTACTATGTCCTAGGCAGACTTTATTTAAATTATAGTGTTGGGGGCAGCTGGGTAGCTCAGTGGAGTGAGAGTCAGGCCTAGAGACAGGAGGTCCTAGGTTCAAACCCGGCCTCAGCCACTTCCCAGCTGTGTGACCCTGGGCAAGTCACTTGACCCCCATTGCCCACCCTTACCAATCTTCCACCTATGAGACAATATACCAAAGTACAAGGGTTAAAAAGAAAAAAAATAAATTATAGTGTTGTAGTGTTAGAAATGCATTTTAAGGAATATTCTTATAAGCTACAAATAGTTCAGGGAAGAATTTCCTGAAAGAAAAATATCTCAACATTATATAATGTAAAGAAAAAGAAGAAAAAACTCAAGAGATTTCATTAATATATTTGAGTATTTGAAGAGCTATTTTTGTGGGAAAAGGATTAAATGGGTTTTGTTTGGTGCCCAAATTCAGAACTAGGAGCCATAGTTAGAAGGTTTGTCTGCCTTACATGCCCAGAACTTACTGCCTGCTAACTTCTGTCTCATAGAAGCAGAAATGTTATTGATTCCTCAGTCTATAAGCCACCCATGTATAGCATTTCTGAAACTATTAGTTTAATACTTTCTACATTTTTATCTTACTATTTCTAACCTTATCTGTTTCCATGTCATAAATCTTTAATACAATGTAAACAGCCAGAGAGTAGGGAACATTTTTTTTCTTTGTATCCCTAGCATGTAGAATAGTAACTTCTACAAAATTAGTTCTCAATAACTGATTCTTGGATTTGGTTGGAATTTGAAAATAGACAAATTAGACTTGATGTTTAGTGGGGGGTGGGGATCTTAACAATTAGAGCTATCCAAAAATGTAACATATTGCCTTGTGCTGGGTCTCCCTTCAGTGAAGTTCTTCAAGCAAAGGCTTCTGGGATATGTTGTAATGGGAATAAATTTTTTGGTGTTTTTTTTTTTGGTTATGGGTTGAACAAATTACCAATGAAGTTCCTTTCAACTATAAAATTCTATGACTGTGTGAAGAGTTTAAATTTGCCTCTTTGCAACATTTGTCCATTTCCTTTTGTCCTGTCTTCTGGGGCCAAGTAAAACAAATTTAATCCTTTTCTAAATGGCAGCTATTCCAAACCCAATGCATTTCCTTAGTAAGAAATGTACTAAGATTTTTTTTTGTTGATACTATAGTGATGAGTTTGCATTGTTCCACTTTCATTCTCTTGCTTAGCTCCCATATAATAACTAGCACAAATTTTTAGTTGTAACTCCTATAACTAGGGGTATAGTAAGTATGCATCAAACAGACCAGTTCAGGAATATATTCTCATTAGTACAATCTTTAATTAACTAAGCTAGAAAAATATACCTGCATGGAGGGAAGGGATGGGAGGTACAGGAGCAACAACTACATACATAAACACATACGCACATCAAAAAAGAGAAAATCAACAATCATTTGCCTGCTAGCATTTGTAACAGTGAGTAGTGAATCATGTTGGACACATCAAGTCCTTTAATTAGGGAACTAGGATGACAAAGAAGTTAAAAAATATTATAGATGCTGACCAGGTCATTCAAGCAAATGGTGTGTTTGAAGATTGGCTGCCCAATATATCTGACATAGCTTCACTAGATTGTGTACTCATTAAAAACAAAATCAATGTAAATCATCAAAGCAGTTCCTGTGATATTATATCTCAGGAACCTCATGTTCAAGTTGTAGAAATGTAAATTACTTCTCTACCTCTACCTCTAAATATTAAATTGCTTTGTTCTACATCATAAGCCAGCTGGTAGTTCATATACTAGTTTATGTCACCCACTATATCAAATGTGTTTTCAGCAGTTTTTGTCTGCAGTCACAGTCCTTGAAAAACAGCTCCTGGCAGAGTTTGCTTTCTTGTAGTGCTTTGGAGCTAACAACACTTAAAATGATTCCTGCATACTTCTGCCTGTGTTCAGTACCTTGGACAATTCTATAATTACCAGAAGCTATAAAAGATCACAATGAAGTAAAAACTAAAATATAGCAGGCATGTTGATATTTCTAGTATTCAATCAATCAGAGAACAAGTGTTTTTATACTACTCAACTACTATTTTTATGAAGACCTTATATAATCAACCAAGAGCTGTGGGATTTAAAAATTATGAATCACATATATATATATATGTATATACATATATATTACATAGAAAATGTATATTCTTATTTAGTTTAAAAGAAACACATTAGATAGTTAAGTAGATGAACTTTTCCCTCAGAAGATATAAATTAAATTATTGAAATATAATCATTCATGCTTATAAATTTTCCTTTCATTAGCAGGAATAAATAGAAATTAGTCAAAGGAATTTGGAAAGGGCATTCAATTCTAGAAAAATATATTACTTAATACAAAGAAGCAATAGGATTTTAATAGTTGAAATCTAAAAGTTTAATTTGGATTTGATTCATATTTTGAGATTTATATAAATACAATATTTTACTAATCTATTAACACAAGTTCAATAAAATAACTAATATTTCTATATTATTTAGAGGTTTAAAACACTTTAAATATATTAATTCAATTCAATAAACTTTTATTAAATACCTACCATCTAAAATTGGAATGTAAAAATCCCTACTTTCAGGAGTATTAATTTCAATTGAAATGAACAATATATATATATATATATATATATATATATACATATATACCAATTTGTTCACAAATAAAATTATAAGGAGGGAATTAGCATTGGCAGCAGATTGATTCTTTTAGAATAAACTTTCTCCTCTCTCCAATCTAGGAAGATTGACCTCCTTGCTGTTTTTTGCACATTATTAAGCCCTTCTCCTCTTTCCAAAAGGAAATGAGAAAAATGAGCTTTGGGAAGGCCAGTGTGGCAATGCAATCCAAAATTTTCCTTTCTTTGGATTTTAGTGTCACACATCAGAAATATCAGAAATATCGAGTACAAAACAGTTATTCTATAGAAGATGACACATGGATCAGAGAGAATCTTATCTGTCCACACTTATTTTACTTCATGTTAGTCACATAAAAATAGGAATAAAACAGTCTTTGACCAAGAAGAAATTATATTATATGAAGGATATATAAAAGCAGATGCTTACAAAAATAAATGCAAAATAATTTTAATAGAGGAGACATGAAAAGTTTCTTGTAGAAAATTATTCTTGGACTGTCTTTTTTAAGGAATCTAAAGATTCTAAGAGACCAAGATAAGAAAATAGTGCATTCCAAGAATGAGAATTGAGTATAATGTGCAAGAAATAGCAAGAAGGTCAATCTTCCTATATTATATAGACTGTGGAGAGAAAGGCAGATTGAAGTGAATTTGTTAACTATGTAAAATGACAAATAATGGAATTTTATTTGTTCCTAGACATAATAGATAGACATTAGATTTTTTGAATACAGTATAATATAACCAGACTTACACACAGTTAAATAATTGTATGAGTAATTTAAAAGATTTATGGAAGACAAGTGATATATGAAATAGATAAATCAATTAGGAGGGCATTGAATTAGTCTAGGCAAGTGGTTCCCAAAGTTTTTTGGCCTACCACCCCTTTCCAGAAAAAAATATTACTTAGCCCCCTGGAAATTATGAAACTATTTATTGAACTCAGAATAGAATGTAATATAAAAAAAGTGTGGCCATCACCATTCTCCTGGATTGTTGTGCCCACTTTGGGAATCGCTGGTCTAGGCGAAAGGTGAGGAAGACACAAATTAGGTTGGTGGTCATGTCAGTAGAGAGAAAGAGACAGACTCAAAAGACGTTGCAGAAGTAGAGTCAAAAAGATTTGGTAATTGCTTAAGTGTAAAAGGGGGTGAAAGTGAAGAAAGGAGGATTTGGTGAGGTTCAAGAAACTGAAACTAAAGTTGTAAGCCTAGTTCTCAGATAAAGAAATCAAAACTATCAAAAAAACTATTCTAAATCTCTTATAATTAGAGAAGTGCAAATCAAAACAACTCTGTGGTACCAGCTCACACCTAACAGATTGACCAACATGACAGTAAAGGAAAATTATATATATATATATGGTGTTCAGGTCACACATTTAGCAAATTTAATAAAGATGATGAGATGATGGTCCAGCAAAGGAGTATAAGGAATTGTCATACAAGTAAGAAAAGAGCCATTTTGCAAAAAAAGAGGTGGGAGAAAGCATCCATGGTCAACATGATGTGTGGGGGAAAGTGAAGGGAGGAAAGTAGGAGGATTGGAGGAATTGGGAGAAAGGAGAGAGGAAGGTAGAGGAAAGGAAAGGAAGAGGTAGTGGTCCCCAGCCCCAGCAGGGTTAAATTGACCAGAGCCCTCAAATGAATGATCAGAGAGCAACTTTAGGGTTTTGAATAGCTAGGTTTTATTTAGATTAGGAAAGGTAAGCTCTAGGGAAAACTAGGAGGTAGGAAGAAATGGAAAAAGGTGCCAAGAGAAAGATCAGGGTAGAGAGTGCTCCAGGGTAGAGAGAGCTAGGGAGAGCTCCAGGTAGAGCTTCCAGCTTAGAGAGAGAAAAGGTGCCAAACTTTCTCTCTTATATTTTCCCTGACACCTCCCACAAAGGAAGTGGGAGTTGTCAGGGGAAGTTGTAGCAGAGAGAATCCTGGGAGTTATAGTCTTCTAGGGCTTGTAACAATTTCAAATGACACAATGATTAACATTTTCTAATGCTACTGTGAAGTCAAGGATGAGGATTGGAAAAAAATATATAGGATCATAAATTTACACCTCAAAGTAATGTAATAGGTCTTTTATTCCAAATATTTTATTTCACAAATGAGGAAGCTAAGGTCCAGAGAGATTAAATGTTTTGCTTATAGTAACACAGGATTTCTGTCTCAAAACTCAGCTAAAAAAAAAACCAACAACAAAAAAACTTTTTACCATTCTTTCAGACTGTACCTGAATTGCATCTTAATGTGAAATAAATATTCTAAGAGGTTGATGTGAGTAGGAAATACATTAATCACCAGAACAATTCTATTTTAGTATATAGCCCAGGTATTATTACTCCTGTTTTAAAAACAAGGAGATCGATGTTCAGAACAAATAGAAAAGGAAGACATAGGCTAGACAATGTGGAATAATTTATTAGATGGAATCATTGATTTTAATTTAATTTTTTTGGTTATAGGATAAAGTTCAAGGTTGGGAATGATCTTAAAGACATTAAAACAAAAGCAACTGTTAAATTTTTTAAGGACAAAAACTTCTTCAGATTCTCAGTAAAAGGTTCTCATGCATGTTAAAGTTACTCTGAGTAGACATTTATTTAAATGCTTTGTATTCTTAGAAACTCCAACATTAAAAAAAACAGATGATAAAAATGATAAGAGTGACAAAATGCATTCTTTTTAGGTGCTAAACCAGAAGGCTGGAAATTGCTTAATATGTTAAAGATTCAGTAAAAGTCCATATATGAAACCTTGAAACAAGTGATGTATCCTAATAATCACATTTAAAAGAAATTATGATGAAAGTATAAACTCTGAAAAAAGTTTTCCTACTCCAAAAAATAACATTCTTAAAGGGTTGTTGACCACCAAATTAATAATTCTCCATGTGTTAAGCCAGAAGAATAACCAAACTTTTCAGTGCATAGACCTGGAAATGAATATCCTTGCATTATTTCTGCACTGTATCAATCTTTTTTACTAAATTAATTGATTAATTCAGTCATCTGGAAGTAATCTTTCCCTTTTATTTCTCATATAAATTTATTTGAATCTCTCCTCAGTATTAACCTTTGATTTTGCATTTTGCATTTTGTGTATATCTCATCTCCCTTACTGCAATATAAAATCCTTTATGATGTATCATCCATCCTCCATTCAGCTCAAAGTAATTTTTTTAAGCACAGGTATCATCATGTCACTCCCTTACTCAATAAATTCTAGTCTCCTCACCTTCAGGATCAAGTATAAAACTCTGTTTGGTACTTAAAGTTCTACCTATTGCATTTTCTCTCTCTCTCTCTCTCTCTCTCTCTCTCTCTCTCTCTCTCTCTCTCTCTCTCTCTCTCTCTCTCTCTCTCTGACACACACACACACACACACACACACACACACACACACACACACACACACACACACTTTTCAGTTCAGTGACAGTGGCCTCCTTGTTCCTGAATAAGACACTCCATCTCATGACTCCAGATAACTTTACTTGTTGCCCCCCAGGCCTAAAATTCTCTCACTTCTGATTTCTGCTTCCTGGCTTCCTTGACTTCCTTCATTTCCCAGTTGAAATCCTATCTTCTTTAGGAAGCCTTTCCCAAACGTTCTTAATTGAAGTTCTTTCCTTAAATTATTTCCTATTTATCCTATTTATAGTTTGTTTGGATGTAGCTTTTACATTTTGATTCCCATCATAGATTTTGAGCTTCATGAAAACAGGGACTATCTTTTGCTTCTCTTTGTATCCCCAACACTTAGCACAGTGTCCAATACATAATAGGTGCTTAGTAATTTTTAATTAACTGAATGACTTACATGAGCTCTTTGTAATAGTAATATTTAACAGTTGCACAACACTGTAAGTTTAAAAAGTACCTTTATGTACTTTATGTCACTTAAGCTTACAACATACTTATGAGGTAGTATTATTAGTATCCTCATCTTACAGATGATAAATGTGCAAAAGATATGAACAGATAGTTTTTTGGATGAAGAAGTCAAAGTTATATAATGGTAAGTGAAAAATGCTTTAAATAACTACAAATTGGGGAAATGTAAGCCAAGGCACTTCTGAGTTATCATCTCATACCCACCAGATTGGCTAAAATGACAAAAAGGCAAAGTGACAGATGTTGGAGGAGATATTGGAAGAGATGTGGGAAAAGTGGGGACAATGGTGCAGTGTTGGTGAGACTATAGATTTATCCAACCATTATGGGAAGCAGTTTGGAATTATGTCTGGAGTGATGTGGAACTGGGTCTATCTTTCAATTTAGCAGTATCGTTGCTAGGTTTATTTCCTGTGGAGATTGAGGAGTAATGAAAATAACCTGTTATGGGATGTTTATAGTAGTTCCCTTTGTAGTGGTAGGGAACTGGACATCAAGGAGATGTCCAATCAACTAGGAAATGGCTGAATAGATTGTGGTATGTGATTATGATGGAATACTGCTGTGCTGTGGGAAACAAGAGCAGATAGCTTAATTTTGAGAGAGCTTGGAAGGGACTACAAGAGATGGTAAAGAGTGACCCAAGAACCAGGAGAACATTATATGCAGCTATGAATTTAATGTTTGAGGAATGACTTATGGGTGTTCACCTCCAGAACATGAACTGAGAAGTGCAAATACAAAAGCCATAATCAATGTATATATGTCTATTTGCCAGTTGAGGCCTGCTGTGGTATGGGGCAGGAAGAGAGGGACTGAGATACTTGGAAATAAATTTTATTAATAATAATAGAAAAATAGCTAGTCAGAAAGCTGGAAAACTAAGTAAATAGATGATAGATAGATAGATAGATAGATAGATAGATAGATAGATAGATAGATAGATAGATAGAAAGATATAGATACATACCCAATAGATTTTATAATCCAATATAAAAAGATCTATATCTTTCAAATGATACATTCTAGTTTCAATTTTTACTGCTGAATAATATTCTTGTTATCTCATCACTGGGAAATATTTACAGAGAGAATAATTTGCAGACACTCATCTTTTCATTTTTAATTCCATTGTTAAAGTAGTTGTCAAAAAAATTTCCCTACAACACAAGTCTGAAAATAACTTTCCTTATTGCCTCTATGAAAAAAACAAACTACTCCTCTTTGTTTTAGGGTCCTTCAAATTTTGCCACCTCCTATGATTCCTGGATTTTTAACTTTATTTATCTTCATGCATTTCTTTTTCTAGCCACCATTATTCATTTTCTGTGCAACAAACCCAACATTCATTTCCTCACCTTTATGTTGTTGCACAGACTTCCCATATTGCACTGGAAGAACTCATCTATCTCTAGGATTCTCTGACTTGTTTAAAGGTTTAGTTCAAGGCATATTTCCTCTCTAATTGCAAGGAGAAATTCAGGTCTTGATTTCCTTTAGGATGTTCTCTCTCTTCTCCAATAATAGTGTATGCTCTTATTTGTTTATTTATCCTATGCTACTATTTATTTGTATATTGTATGTAAGCTCATTGAGTACAAGGATGATCTAAAAGTTTGTCTTTGAATCCCAGACCCTTCTGTATTTTTTGTACTTAAATGCCTAACACCACACAAATCTTGACACAAAATAGGCACTTAATAAATACTTATCAATTCATTAGTTGCACATAGTAGGTCTTAATAAATGCTAATTGTATTAATTTGATCACATTTCGGAGAAAATACACTGACTTTCACAATCCTTTTAGAATGCTAAACTTAATATAAAATAAATAGGTCATTTTCAACTTAAACTGTAGAGAATTCAAGATCCCACTGTATCTATCAATTGTTTACTAATTTTAAAAATCATTTCAATTGGTAGAAAAATGTAGTCCTAAAAACTCTCCTATAATAAGTTGTCTGCAATGTTTATATTAGGATCATATTCAATTTCTTGTATATACAATGAACTTTTCCTTATTCATTTCAAAAGAGGCATGAAATATGGAGATATTTGTTCACAAAAGTTACTTGTCATTATCATGAAGAAGGTCCTGGTCAAAAGTCAAAGAAGAAAAATTCCCTGTAAGTCTAGATATTCTTTTGGGTGCATCAACCATGAAAAGTTCTCCTAGGAAAGAAAAACTAAGGGGAAAAGCATTTATTAAGCATCTACCACATACTAGTTATTGTACCAGAAGCTTTACAAATATCATTTTATTTGATCCTCACAACAATAATAGGTATTGCTTTAATTATTTTCACTTTAGAGTTAAAGAAAATGAGGCGAATGAAGGTTAAATAAATTATCTGGTTTTAGTTACTTAGTGGCTGATTTTGATATGAGAAGCATATTTGAACTCGAGACTTCCTAGCACCAGAATCATTACTGTGTTCATTGCCCCACCTATCTGATTCTAATAAACATACTTGACTAACAAACACAGGCAAAAGTCAAATGAATGAAAAGGATTCCTATTGCCCAGACCATAGAATATAGTTAAATGGGTGATACACTCAATTAGTCATCATTTCACATATCTTGGACATACAGAGAGTATGGACAGTGAAATAGACTCAGAATTGAATAGTAGGAAGTGATCAAAATAGGATGAATTTTGGAAATTCTTTAGTTGTTCTCTGACATATATGTAAATGTATATGGTAAACATGTATATAACATATGATAAAATGCATGTAACAAGCCACATAGATATCTTTTATTAAATCAGTAATATTCTAGTGATATTACAAATCATAAAATAGAACAACTTTTAAAAATCAAAAGTATACATTACTCAAAATGCAATGGAAAGTCATTATAAGCATGAGTATACTGTAACACATTAACAAAGAAAAGAAAATACATTCTAGCAAGAAAATGTGTTTTATCAGAAAAGAAATCAAACAAGTTAGAGTACTAGACAATAGACACACTGTATGCTGCACTGCTGACCAACGAATGTTAAAAGACTTCTACTCTTCCAGCATATTATGTAGATCAGATATATCAAAGACATAACTGCAAGACTCCTGAGTTCTACCTAAACCAGATTAAAATACAGTTGAGAATTATTTAACAAAATAAATAGAAATTCAATAGAGCATAGATAATGTCAATATGTCTTTTTCAAAGTTAATATCATGAAAGAAATGTTCAGGTATGGTTCAATTTTTATTTGTTTGACACCACTGGTATGAATCTTCAGAAGAATGATCATAGAAAAATACTGATAAAAATCAAGTAGGATGAAAATGTCATATGCATCATATTTGGAATTAATAAAATCATATTAAGGTACTGAAATATATAATTGAATATACGTGTTGTCCAAGTGAGCACATCTTAAAGTACTCATTGATATTCCTACACCAACAGAAATCTTGACCATTTTGAGTCATAGTCAATATGGGTATAACTGTTAAGGTTAAAAAGAATTAAAAATTAAATCATTCTCAAGTAAACAAAAGTAAAGCAAAACTGACAACTGTTTTTACTAACTCCACTGACTACTTGCATGATAATCACACACTTATGTCTTGAATCTTGTTTTTCTGCTTTAAACCCTGCCTTTTTATAAACTCTCTAATTGTTTCTACTCCACAACTTTTCCAAGATAAAACATCTACATATTTGTCCTATAGCCTTACCTCTAACCTGAGATAAATGATACATTCATCATTATATTGTATTGGCAAACTCTGCCATCCATCTCTTGTTTGGGATAATGGTTGATAGGATATGCATTTTTTTCTTTTTATTTAGAACTTAAATCCAATTAATTAGTAATCACATTTTTATAAATTGTGGACCCTTATGGTTGTCCAGAAAAAAAGGGGAGTAAAAGCTTCCTTTTATCATTTGTCTAGGGCTAGTTGTACTTGCTGAAGAAAGACCTAATACAGATTCTACATGATAAAGATAGGTTTCAGATCTAAATAGGGTCCCCTGAGGAACTAACCTTAGAAACAAATGATCAATTAAGTGATATTGCCCTCAAAGACATTTTTTTCTCTGCAGTGAGATAGCAAAAGAGTTGGTAACAAAGAGAATGTGGGACAAGTCAGTGTTAGATCAAGGCACTTGGATATCAGTAGAGCTTAAAACCATGGAGAATGTTCTTGAACCTCAAGAAGCTGATGCAGTGAGCTATAAAGGCTGAAAAAATAAGGCTGCCCTACTAATGACCTGTTTTGAACCTGCAAATGGATATAATTGTTCTAGAGTTAAAATTTGGAATTATACTTGTCACTAAATTGTATGTATCATTTGGTTAAATTGATGATACTCATTGGTTTATACTTTAATGACATCGAAGTAAAGGAAAATTTTTGTTCTGTGCAAAAAACATTTATAGCAACCCTTGTGTATTATCAAATAATAGAAAGAAAAGAAGGGTAGAACACATTTATTAAGCACCTCCTATATGCCAAACAATACAGTAATTTTTTTAATTTACATTTTTTAATTTAAAAATTTTTAAATCATTAAAAATAAGATTTGATCCTCATAACAATCCTAGGGGGCAAGTTGCTATTACTCTTCCCATTTTACAGTTGGATAAACTGTGGCACTCAGAAATTTAAGTGACTTGTCCAGGGTTACACAGCCATTAACAGTCTAAGGTTAGATTCAAGTCTCCATCACTTCAAGCCCTTTAGTCTTCACTTCTTCTTTAAAAGACTAAAACAATATAGCATATTTGTGGAACCATTACTGTGTTATGAATAAACAACAAATATTATGAATGTGTATATATGCATATGTGTGTATGTATGTGTGTATTTGTTTATATAAATATATACATATATATATGTACATAGACACAGTTTACTTTGCATGTAGGGAAAGATAAATATGAACCAATAAAAACAATTATGTAATGACCACAATAATCAATAATTCAGTCAACAAGCATTGATTAAGTGCCCACTGTGTGATAGTTACAATTTGAGAATCTGGATATTGACAAAAGTGATCACTCCATGCTTTACATACATTATTTCATTTGACCCTCATTTCTGGATATCACTGGACATAAGGGAATGGCTATAAAGATGACCAAATTCAGAAGATGGAATCTTGTTTGAGGAACAGGAAGGAGATGAGTGTCACTAAATGGAGGAGTAAAGG
This sequence comes from Gracilinanus agilis, assembly GCF_016433145.1. NCBI lineage: Eukaryota > Metazoa > Chordata > Mammalia > Didelphimorphia > Didelphidae > Gracilinanus > Gracilinanus agilis. The sequence goes on along the minus strand of NC_058133.1, from coordinate 90,378,131 downwards.
GGTAAGGTGTAAAAAAGGTTGGAAGAATAAGAGAGGATCAGATTACAAAAGGTTTTGAAAACCAAACTTTATATTTGATTCCTTCCTCATCCTCAAAATAAGCAAACACCCTTATTTGATACATCTGTTTTGGCTACCTATCATTCCGTATCACTCTTCCCTTTTGTGATTAAATTCCTTGAGATGTTCATCTATAATAGCAACTTCAACTTACTTTCTTTCTTCACACTTTCTTCTTAATGTTTCACAGACTGACTTTAAATCTCATCATTCAACTGAAATGATTCCTTATGAAGTTAATGGTGATCTGATTGCTAAATCTAATGATATTTTCTCAATAAATATTTTCCTGACCTTTCTGTAGGTTTTGACACTGTCAATAACTTTCTTTTCTTTGATAGTCTCATCTTTCTAGATTTTAGTGATATTATTTTCCCTTGTCTTTCTTTGTATGTGACCATGTCTCAGTTTCCTTTACCTTTATCCGGGTCACAACTGCTAATTGTAGTGTTAGCTAACTTCTAACCCAAGACTCCTTTAGGAGACCTACTATCTTCTTCTTCTCCACTATTTCACTTGGCAATCTCAGCAGCTCCCATGGATTCAATGTAATGGCTATGCTGATTCTGAAATGAAATATCTAGCCCTAACCTCTCTGCTGACCTCCAGACTTGGTCTGTAATTGTGTATTATACATCTTCAAAATGGATGTTGTGAAGACATTGAAATTTAACATGTCCCATACTAGACTCATTATTTTCCCCTTCCTTACTTTCCCCTCTTCCTACCTTCCCTATTACTATGAGATACCACTATACATCTAAGCTCAAACTATGCCTCATTCTTTACTATTCTTTTTCTCACTCCCTTCATTCCTTATATCCAATTTTGGATTTGGATATTCCTTACTCCCTTAAATATATTCTTCTATTTGGTCTTATATAAAGCATGGTATATTTCACTTTTGTCAGTCAATACCCTATTCCTGGCACAGTGCCTACCCCATAATGGATGTCTAATAAATAATTGTTGACTGGATTATTAATTATTATGGTCATAATATAAATTGTTCTCCCAGTTCATCTTGCTTCTCTCTGTCTCTGTCTCCATCTTTGTCTTTGTCTGTCTGTCTATCTGTCTTCTCTCTCTCTCTCTCTCTCCCCCCAAGAGCTTTTGCTTTTCTTTCCTTTTTAGTATCTCTCACAATTAATTCCTCTGACATTTTCACTATTATTGTACAGACCCTCATCACTTTATACAAGATTATTACTATAACCTAGAGGCTGATCTTCCTGTCTATTCCCACTGCAATTCATTGTCCACTAATTTTTTAAACCCTTACCACCTGTCTTAGAATTGATTCTGTGAATCAGATCCAGGACAGAAGAGCAGTAAGGGCTAAGCAGCAGAGGTCAAGTGGCTTTCCCAGTGTCAAATAGTTAGGAAGTCACTGAAGCCAGATTTGAAGCCAGAATCTCTTTTCTCCAAGTCTGGTGCTTCATTGACAGAACCTCCTAGTTGCTACTTCTCCACTCATTTGTCCTAGTATTCTTCCAAAGGCACACATATTAGTAATGAGCATAGTTCACTTGAAAAATACTTGACCTGATCAAGCCATTCAATTATACATACCATTTGCTGTATTCAAGTCCCCTTTTCAGTGCCAGCTATGCATATGAAAGACATCCACCATGATTCACAAAGAACAATGGGAAGACCTGGTTTTCTGTGTAGAGCCTTGTTCTTTGAAGATTTTCTGGAACCAATTTTAATGCACCAGCCTTTAAATATCTTCCAAAGGCACATATGTTGAACCCTCCCAATCCCAGCCACCAAACATATACACTCAATAAACTCTGGTGGGTTCCTATCATCTCCAAGATTAAATATTAAATTCTCTGTTTGACTTCAAAACCCTATATCCCACATTTCTAGTTTTCTTATAGCTGTTAACCCCCACCAACACACACACACACACACACACACACACACACACACACACACACACACACACACACACACACTATGATCCAGTAGTTGTGGATCTTATAGGCTGTTGCTACTCCTCAAACAAGATACTTCATCTCCCCACTCCAGGTATTTTCTCTGGCTTCTTTCTGTGCTTGGAATGATCTTCCTCCTTATCTCTGCTTCCTGGCTTCCTTGGCTGTCCTCAAATTCCAGATAAAATTGCAACTTCCAAATGATGCCTTTCACAATATCCCTTAATGCAAGTGTCCTCTCTTAGCTGATAATTTCAAAATTATCCTGTATATAATATTTATAATAATAATGATGAATATATAATATAAAACATATGTTATTTATAAATAGTAATTTATATGCCGTTTCCCATTACACTGTAAATTGCACAACAGCAGGTACTGGTTTTCATTTTTCTTTATATCCTCATAACTTAACCTATTGTACGATCTATTATATAACCATAATAAATGTTATTGTCTAGTTGATTGGAAGATGCCTTCACTGAGGCTTTTTAAACCTTTAAAGAAATTAATTTTTGCTACTATATGACATGACTTCTATAGCAGAATTGTTGGGTAGGGTGATTTCATTCCAAATAGAAATCAGGAAAGCAAGTTTGCCTATAAAGGATATAAATGCTAAGTACCTGAGTGATCAGTGTCATATTTCCCAAGTCCATCTAAGGACTTTGGTTAAAATTTAGTCTCTCTTTATTAGGATGTTCAGACCAGGACTGTCAACCAAATTGCTGAGCAAGGATTAAGGAATTTTAGGAGATACAACAGAGGCAGAGCATAGTGAATCAATGTTAGTAGTGGAAACAATCCTTATTTGCTTAAGATCTTATACTTATTGTTCCTCCTGGCAGTTTTACATGCCTCCCTCCTACCATACTCCCTCCCCCTAATTTATTTGGTGGCTGAGAAAATATCTAGTTTCTTCAGGTTATCTTCTAGGTTTTTCATTTCTAAACTGATTTTTATCCAATTCAACAAATATTTGTTTCCTGCTCCACTCTCTATAAATGAGAGTCAGCATGGCAAAGTGGAAAGAGAGCTGGCCTTGGAGCTAGTGATACCTGGCTTCAAATGCTGATGTTGTAACTGTGGGCAAATCACCTAATATCTCAGTCAGTATCCTGGGGTAATACAAATGGAAATGAAAAAGCCAAAGTACTATGATAAATCCATGGAGGTAGATATCACTTTTAGTAGGGAGAATTATGAAGATGGTGCCTTGATTTGTTCTTAAAGTATAGGCAGGTGAAGGAAATAAGCAGTGAGGACTTTGAATGCTAAATGTATTACACATTTAAAAACATATGGGGATACAAAAGCAAAAAAAAGGATAAGTCTTAGCCTTAAGAAGCACACGTTCTTGTAGGAATGTATGTTATTTACATTGGTAAGCAAAATATAAGCAATAAGAACTGAAAATGACAAAAAAGGAAATAAACATACAACAAAATCACTCTTCCTAAATATTTCCTCATCCTCTAAAAGGGTCCTAACACTGTTGAATGATAGATTCAAAGGTAATTTCTCTATCTTCCTAAATTTTCCCTTTTAATCTCTCTCTGTTTCTCTGTCTGTATCTGTAGCTGTGTCTATCTCTGCCTCCCCATTCCCTTTTCTGTCTCTCATTTATTTCCTAACCTCTATCTATGTGGAGAATTAGAGTAATTACTGTCAAATTGATACTGAAGACTTTTGAAACTTAAGGAAAGCCTTTAAAATTCTTTTTGCTCATCTTTTTTCCTTCGCTTTGTAAAGTGAGGTGAGCAATGCTTTCCATTACCTGCCTGAAGGGCTACTTTTAGAATTAATATGTGTAAAATACTGTACTTGAAGTTCTCAGAATGAAAAGACATAAGTGCTCCAGGTAATTAAAGGCTGGTGCATTAAAATCTGTTCCAGAAAATCTTCAAAGGACAAGGCTCTACACACAAAACCAGGTCTTCCCATTGTTCTTTGTGAATCATGGTGGATGTCTTTTATATGCATAGCTGGCACTGAAGAGAAGACTTGAATATAGCAAATGCTGTGTATATTTGAATGGCTTGATCAGGTCAAGGATTTTTCCAGTGAACTAAGCTCATTACTAATATTCTCATCCTTACTAGTTCTTGTATTTTAATTTGCATTAGAACTAAGAAAACAAAACAAAACAACCAGAGAAAAATGGTACCACAATCACAGCTTCATCCCCTCTTCCAAGCACTGGAGGGAGGTTTGAGATTTGTGGTGCCAGAAGTGAGTCTTAAACACATGATTCTGTCCCCAAGACCCCTACCAGTTCATTATCTATAATCTTAAAACTAGTTGCATTTCACATGTACTTTCCCTTAGGGAAATTCATTACCTAAATCCATCCTATACAGATTTTGAGCAATTATGTCCCAGAGGTTGAAGATCTAGACCTCTTAATAGCAATGATTGACTGACTAACTAGATGGCTTGGTAATCCTGAGTCAGATTCTTTCTCTCTTTTGGATGATTTCTTCGTTGAGAAAATGGAGTCTTAATTCTCATTTATAGGAGGGTTATACAGAGTAAAAACTAATAAAAATTGATTGCTAAATACTCTTTTAATACAATTATCAGTAATTGTACATCTAGAATAAGGATGATTATTTTTATTCAGGCCTGTAGGGAATTCTCATTGAGAAAACTTCCTATCAATTCAGAACAGCAAAATTCTGAAATTTATAGTCTTAGTCTATATAGATGTGTGTTTGGGGGTGGTAGCAATTGAAGGCACTAACATGGGATCATTGATCTAGAACTGGAGACTATATTAAAGATAATTAAACCAAATTCACTTCATCTTATGGAGGTAGAAACTGAAGACCAAAGAGAACTACCCATGCTTATACAAATAGTGCCTAAGGTAGGATTCAAATTCATGTCATCCTATCTTCAAATCGAGAGTTCTGGCCATAATATCATCTAGCTGTACTTAGTTACACATAGCCGTTTTGTGTTAGAAGGGAAGCTTAACCCCAGGATTCTGTCTTCAAGGCAACTCTCCCAATTCACTCTATGATTCTGGCACCAGTTGCATTTTCTTAACCACATGAATCTTCTGCTAACTACAGAGGTCAAGGAATTTGTGTGTATGATGTTTTAGTTAAGGAAACCCTTAGAATCAAGAGTAAAATATATTCAATATATGCATCATGTAATCATTAATATGGAATAACAGACACTAGCCCCCCAAAAAACTCCCCCTGCCATATCTCTTGGAGAAAATGTACTTTCTTGCCTATTTCCTACTTGTCTTAAGCTTTCTATTATTTTACTTCTCCCTTAGATTCTCCCCTCCTTTATCTGTTTGTTAACAGTTTTTTCTTCTGGTTGCCTCTCATTTTTCAGATGAGGAACCTAAGGAAACAGACATACCTGAAGTCACAGAGATTACAGTGAACCAGGACTCCTGACCTCAAATCCAACAGAATTTTTGCTATATAACTTTGAGACTTCAATTTACTATATAAATGCCAGTTTTTATTATTGTCATTATGATTATTGTTGTTGAACACAATATGAAATTTAGCAATAACTATTGCTTTATAATATTATATAATAAGATTATGACATATTATATTAATAGTAATTCTCTACCAAAGTCATTTTGTTATGTTTCATTTGTCATAGAGGTGACTCAAAAGTATTCCATGGGAATATAAACTATATAAATTTCATATATATATTCTCATACTGGAAATGGTTTGAGCATGGGTCCTTTGGTAAAGCACACCTGTTTTTCCGGAACTAATATGACTCATTTAGGAGATATCGTCTTATGTAGTTGGCGAATAGGTGGCTAATACATTTAACCTGGTGATTCATGAAATAAATTTACATGTAAAATGGGACTGAAATAATCTTGTCAAAAAGTAAACTAGAGTGGAGTAGAGGGTAAAAAAGAATTAGATAGCTCTTAAATCTTACTTTAACATTCTTTCTTTAGTTATAACTTTGCATATGATATCTTTATCCAGTCTTTAAAATATTAATACTAATATTAGAGAATCTGAAACATAGACATATTTATATTATGTATGCATGTGTATACGATTCTATGTGTGTGTATACAGAAGATATAAAAACTCAAATGGACAAACTGATCACAGGTTTTCTCAAAAGAAGTAAATAAATATTTGGTAGAGTTGGTTTCCACATATAAGTAAATGTTGTGTGATAAGATACTTCATCCTCTTTTTTCAAAATGAATGCAAACTGAGAAAATAATCTACATCTTATAAATCACTATTGTCAAACTCAAATAGAAACAGATACTTACAGGTTACACATTGACTTAGAAAGCTACAATTAACATTATCTTTGTTTTATTGCATTGAATTTATGTTGTTAAAATTTTCCAAATTGCATTTTAATCTGGTTTGGGTCAGACTAGACTAGATTGTTGGCCAAAATTGGAGTTGGCCAAAACTCTATCTCTGTGATAGAGGATGCACTAGAGATTTTCAATTACATGCTTAACAAAGTCTTCCAAAATAAATCAACATGCCCAATGATATATGATGGTGTCAATAAGAAAGTGAGACATGAGGAAAATAAAAAAATGGAAAAAATTGAATATAGAGATCATGAAATTATTTTTATCTTTAAGTGCATATGAGGTCTTGAACACTATTCAAAAGCCATATATCTATATAACATGAATGTTTCCTTTAAGAAAAGATTCAGAAGTGAACAAAGTAGACAAAATATAGAGAGGATCATTTTTAAAAAGTGTTTATGTGGTTAAAAATGAAAATAACCAGGTATGTCAGTCATGTGAAAATTAACTACTGACAGATTACAAAATTTACAATCAGAATAGGTGAGAAATTAAATGAGAAGACAATGAATATGTTTATTAAAATAGCAAACTGAAATGTTAATTCAAGAGTTCACTTTGAAGTGGAGAAAAAGTTGCCACATTTCTTCTATCATCACTGCTTAGAGAAAGTCAAATGATATAAAGTAGTCAACACAATGGAAAATTACATGTTTCAAACTTCAGCATTTATGTCCTTTTCAACCAAAAAGATCTAGAAACATTCAGTTTAGAGTGTTAACTTTTGGGAAATATAGGCAAGATTATGGAATTTATAAATAATATTACCTAACCCAACAATAGAATGTAGTAGGACAGTAATATATGAGATCTATACATATATGTATATAAAGTACCCATTTGGAGTATTGATTCAAACATGACCTGTTTTAGGCAATAAACTAACTCAGAGAAAAATATAAAAAATAAGTCACTTGTTGGTGAGTTACTATCAGCCAAGACCTCTTTCAGATGCTACAAGGAATTTGGGAAAGTCACTTTTTAGCCAGCAGCAATGTCTCCTTGGTCAGTAGTGGGTACTCAAGTCTATAGCCAGAAGAAATGTGCTCCTCACAATGGTGGCTTTGCTTTTGGTGACTGTCTCAGAAACACATTTGTACACATCTCTTTCCTGAATATAATACGGGAAATGAAGTGATAGTAAATTTAACATATGGAATTTATTTATATTGTTCTTGTAAAATAATTGAAGTACTGGGCAGGCCAAAACCATATAAAAAGCTCCTTAGTCAGAAACACTAGATTGATTCGCCAAGTGGGGAAAGATGGCAGCCAAAGGTAACATTAGTATAGGATATAAACTTCTTTATAAAAACATTTAGAGATAGATGATAGGAAATTATGAGAAATGTTTAATAAAAGAGAGAGAAGCAGTGAAGGGAAAGACTATTAAAAGTTAACTTATTGAAAAACACAATTAAGAAAAGTAATATGTTATTTAAGGAAGAAAATGGAAGAAGAAAAAACATGTACAGAAGAAAATCTGATTTCACCATCAAAAAGAGTAGAGCCAGCACAGTTGGATTCTAATATGAAAGATTTGAGTGGTCTTAGACAGATAAAAATAATTATGATAACGAAGAGAGCAAAGAGAGGGAAAATACACAAATTAGACCAAAAATAGACAAAGGTAGATTTGCACTGGAAGTGACACAACAGTAAGGGTTTCAAGAGATCAGTTCACAAATGATATGAAGTAAGAATAATATCAAAGTTGGAGGGAAAAATTTCTGAACTTATTTATACTAAAAATATAGTAAGGAGGAAACATTGATAACTCAGTAAATATACATACTACCAACACATATACTTAATTCCATCTCTGTGTCTGTCTCTTTCTGTCTGTCTGTCTCTCCTAAATACTTTAAAGTAGAGTGTCCTAGATGGTGGTAATAGTAGTAGTAGTGGTAGTAGTGGTAGTAGTAGTAGTAGTAGTAGTAGTAGTAGTAGTAGTAGTAGTAGTAGTAGTAGTAGTAGTAGTAGTAGTAGTAGGTGGTGGTGGTGGTGGTGGTGGTGGTGGTGGTGGTGGTAGTGGTGATGGTAGTAGGTATTTCACAGAAGTCACATCTTACCATCACACAGCTAATTAAAATGTGTGGTAAATACAGAATCCTACTGTTTGTGTTATTGATTTTTAAAAATTGATTTGTCCTAGCAAAAGATAATCTTAATGGATCTCTCCCAAAATAATCATTCATTTACATACATCAAGATTATTCAAAATTCCTTGAAAGATATCATGGATTGAATCTTATTCAATTATATTTGTTTTTTAAAGTCAGATGACACTGTGGGAATTTATTTTTCATACACTGTAGTAATTCATTTATATTAGGGAGAATTACTGTGTATTCTTGGGTCTGGGATCTTAGTTAGAGGCACCATCTAGTCCACCTGTTTTTTGAGTTTTCTTTATCCTTGGGAATCCCAAGGAAAAAAATTTAATAGAATTTGCTTAATAGATGAATGGGAGAGGGGTCCTTTTGCTGAATGCATGACTTGTCCATGTGTGGGAATTGGGAGGAGTGGATAGATTGATGGATTACCTTTTAATTTGCCACCATCAATTAAAGATGTCTTCGAATGGTCAAAGGAGGGGATGAATAATGAACTTCTAAAAATCTAGTTATTAAGCAACTTGACCCAATTTGGATCATTCATATCATTGTAAGAAAGTCTTGGATATCTTTATCATTTAATCAGTTGTGATGCTGGTCTAACTAATAAACCTGATATAATAAATAAACTTTTATTCTTATCAAAAACCAGTTTTCCAGATAATTTTAATTATAACAATATATAAAATAGGTAGACATATGCAAAACAAAAATGTTTACCACTGTAATGGAAGACACCTAGCTCAGAGATCAAGTTGAAGTGATTTCTTTTGGATGGTAAAGTCCTCAGAGTGTACATTTATGAAAGATGTCATGAAGATTGAATGAAGTACTGGGATATTCTATATCCTCCTGGAAAAGATCCATAGGTACTTAAAAAAAGGATGTCACTTAAAAATTAAAAAAAGCAAAACAAACAAAAACAATTATATTGACCAGATCACAACAGGTAGTTAAATGAATGATCAATAGAACTTTCTCTCTGTCCCTTCCTTCCTTCCTTCCTTCCTTCCTTTCTTCCTTCCTTCCTTCCTTCCTTCCTTTCTTCCTTCCTTCCTTCCTTCCTTTCTTCCTTCCCTCTTTCCTTCCTTCCTATTTATCTGACTAGAAGAACAAATGAAAAAAAGAATCAGATCAAGAATTAGAGAAATAAAGTAAACCAGATTGGTTTCAGGAAATGGCAAAGTTTTATTAGTGATCTCACACTTCTTCCAGGAAAAAAGATGTTCCAACTTTTTATTACCAATATTCTATCAGCTTTTCTGTATGACTGCAAGTTACAGAACATATCTCCAAGATGAAATGAATACCACGCAGGAGGTAATAGAAATCATCATTGTAGTGGGAGCAAGCTGAGATATATAACAAATACAGAACTTTAAAGAATTCAAGTAAGGAATGCTATCAGGAAAATATATAATAAAAAAGATGACAACATCACACGTACAAAGAGAAGACTCCTTGATGACTCTACTTGAGCCAGTTATCCTGAGAGCACTTTTACCTCAGTCTGGAAAGGTGAAACAATTAGATTTGAAATGAATCAAAGCTACTAAGTGACCTGCTCTTACGTAGTGACAATTGCATACCACGTGTTTTTTTCTACTTAAGAATTACATATAGTATTTGAGAGAGTAATAATGGAATTTAAGAAGATTTCATCAGAAAGATCAGTTGTCTATATCTAGATGGAAAGCCATGATAGAACAGTGACAATAATGTTAGAGTGGGAGTTAGTTTGAATGCTGGATTTAACACTTTCTACACGGGAAAGTCACTTTAAGCCTCCTTGAACCTCTATTAACTTGTCCAGGAAGAGAAGAGTTTGGACTAGATGACTTCTCAGTTCTATTTCAGTAATACTTTTATGTCCTTGTATATCTATAAGGGTGTATACCTTTGAAAGTATGTATATGTGTATATATGGATGGATAAATATGGCTATGTGTACATATACATACCCACACATGTGTGTATGTATGTATATATATATGTACATATATATATACATATGCATATACATATATATATATATTAGGGGGAATTCAGGATTCATTCAATTTAATGTATTAAATTGATCATTAAATTTAATTTATTAAATTTATCATTAAATTCAATTTAAAATATATCAGAGATAAATGCAAAGCAATCATGAAGAAAATGACTATCCATAGCCATAGAGAATACAAAATTGAAATATGCCATTTTCATTTTATTTCATTTATTAATTTTTTCCTGTATAACCAATATTTATCTTTTATAACATGGCAAACTTGATAATGTGTATTGCATGATAAGGCACATACGACATATCACACTACTTGTCTAGGGCAGGGGATAGGGGAGGGAGGGAAGGTGAGACTGCGGATCACAAAATGTCAGAAAACACTTATTTAAAATGGTATGTACATAAAATATTTAAATAGTTTATATATTTGTGTAAATATGTACTTATGTACATGCATATATGTGTATATATATAATTATACATATATATCTCAGGAAGAATTAAAAAAGCAGAAAAGATGATACATATTCTGCCAAAAGCAACTTAAGAAACATTATCATGTGCCAAATATTTCTGATAAATGTTGGATATTCATGATATATAGGGAATTAACACAATTAATTATATGAAGCTAAGGTAAATAATTGGTCAAAAGGCAACAATATTTTTCAAAAGAAAAGTTAAGAACAATTTTAAAAAACTTTGAAAAGTTGCTATGCCATTATAAGAAAAATGATAATAGAAACAACTCGGGTTTTATTTCTTAACCCACAAATTTATTCCTTACCCCACAAATGAGCAATGAATAAAAAAATAGAACTATTCAGTGTTTATAGGGACATAGAAAGTAGCAATATTAGTGCATTGTTGGTACTGTTCTAGATTTACATGCAACATATAGGAAGATAATTTTAAATTGTACTAGAAAAGTGACCAAATCATCCATACTTCTTGACCCAGAGATCTCATTCATCACTAACAAGATAAAAGACAGGTGGAAAGGGTGCATTTACATTTAAATATGCCTACCAACATTTTTTTGTGTTGGCATTTTAATAGAAAAGTGGACCTCACTGGATATGGAATTTTGTATCCAATGTCAAATATAGTTACCAAGTCCCTTGTTCTTGCTGCACTGTTTTTCTTTCATTTTTACAAGACATGACCCATTGAGTAGGTGGCTAAATGAAATGAATAGAATATAAAAATCTAATGCAATGATAAAAGATAAAATGAAAAAATCTAATGTAAATGTTTACTTTTTCAGCTCTATATAATTGTGATGTGAATGGTACTTGCATATATCATGTGCATTTTCCCCTCAACTATTTTGTGTATTTTGTCCATTTAATTTATTGATTTGTTTTTTCCACTTTATTTATTTATCCACTTATTTGTTTTTAACACTTAAAAAAATTAAGCTGCAGATTCTTTCCTACCTTTCAGGCATTCAGCAATTCATTGAGAAGTTAAGCAGTCGGCATCATGCCTATGATCATGCAAAACATATTTTGATATTAAATAAGAAAAAATGAAGATAAAATTTAAGCTATGTTTTAACTCTTACTCAGAGTTCATTATTTCTCTCTCTGGAGGTGCATAGCATTTTTTATCATGAATCCTATGGAATTGTCTTAGATCATGACTTGAACAGAATAGCTAAGTCTTTCACAGTTAATCATCCCTACAATACTTCTATAACTGTGTACAATATACTACTATTAGTGATACTCCACTTCATTTTATATTAGTACATATAAGTCTTCCAAGATTTTTCTGAAACTATCCTGCTTGTCATTTCTTTTAGCATGATAGTGTTCTGTCACAATCATATACCCTAAGCTGTTTAGCCATTTCCCAATCCATATTCATCCCTTCAGTTTCTAATTCTTTGCCATTACAAGAGCTGCTATAAATATTTTTGTACATAATTGTCTTTTCACCTTATATCTGATCTTTTTGTAAAATAGCCCTAGCAATGGTATTGCTGGGTCAAATTTCCTACACGATTTTAGAGCCTATTAGGCGTAGTTTGAAATTGTCCTTCAGAATGGTTGTAGCACTTCATGACTCCACCAACAGTGAATCAGTATACTTTTTCCCACATCTGCTACAGTATTTGTCCACTTCCTTTTCTGTCATGTTAGCCAGTCTGAAACCTGATGTGTGAAGTAGTACCTCAGATTTGTTTAAATTTGTATTTTTAATCATTAGTGATTTAGAGCATATTTTCTTATGACTAATGACAGTTTTATTTTCCTCTTCTGTAAACTGCTTATTCTTATCCTTGACCACTTATCAATTAAGTAATAACTTATTTTTATGAATTTGACTCAGTTCTCTCTATATTTGTGAAATGAGCCTCCAACAAACAAACAACTTACTATCAAGGACATTTTTCATGAAAAATGTAAGATTAAATAATAGTCATGCTTTCACAGAAAAGTTTTTATAGCAGTTTACATTTTTATAGACATCAAACTGATGAAGAAAATGAAGAGTTGAAGTGATCTCACTCACGGTGTTTGCTTGTGGACAAGAAAAACGGATTTTATTCCACAGAACAAAATCCAGACTTCAAGATTCTCCTTATACAATAATTATCTTTAATTAATAATTTAATTTTAAATAATACAATAATTTAATTTAATTTAATTATTATTTTATTATAATATATAATATAATAATATAATAAAAACAAAAATTAAGCAATAAATAAATAATGAAATAATTTTATTGATAATTTAATAATAATTAAAATAATTTTCCTTAAGCAATAAACTATTTTATTTTAATATTTATAATAATATTTATTATTACTCATAATAATTATTATAAATAATAATATTTAATATTCATATTATGGTGCATTTTTGTTTTTAAATAACTAACATTTCCAGATTACTCCCATACTATGAGAGTTCTTCATTAGCAAAATCAAACAAATAAGACAGTGATAACATTTGAAAGTGCATGTAATAGTCTAAATCTGTAACTCTCCTCAAACTCATATAAAATAATAAATTAAAAACATCCTCAAGTAACTGTATTTGTGTCAGCATTACCATCGCTATGTTGAACAGCTTAAGTCTGTTAAACTTGCAATTTGTGGTGAGGCACCTTTAAAAATCCAGGTTTAGTCCTTCACTTAGAGTGGATCAGTTTTGAGATTAATTAGAAACTGCTAAAGCAGTCCAAGGGAGCATCTCTTCACTCTAAAAGGAATAGAAGAGCCAGACAATGAGAGGGGCTTTTCAGTCTGATTCAGAAAGAAACGGGAAAGCAGAGAAGCGAGAACAAAGTCTATCAGGTGAATAACTAAGTATTTCTGTCATGGTGTTTAAACATTGTAATTTACAAAGCCTAAATATTGTTCACAATCGATTCTAAGAAGGTCAAAAGAGTCATCACAGCTTTTTATGAAAAAATAACGTTTGCCTCTATATTACATTTGTCCTTTCTTTTTCATTTATTATTGCTATATATACACATATATGTTTTTGCTATAAATTTATTTATGTAAATATTAATATATGTAAATGTTACATGTTTATTGTTTAATTGGGTCAAATAACCTACGTAGGTCTAATAGGCAGGACAGAAAGACCAA
>NC_058133.1:90297876-90315020 GCF_016433145.1 Gracilinanus agilis | reverse complement strand
ACATTCACAAAGATTGACCATGTTATAGGGCATAGAATCATTGCAAACAAATGCAAAAGAGCAGAAATAATAAATGTAACCTTCTCAGATCATAATGCAATAAAAATAATAATTAGTGAGGGCACTTGGACAGGAAAATCAAAAACTAATTGGAAATTAAATAATATGATTCTTCAAAACCAATTTGTCAAAGAAGGAATCATAGAAACAATCAACAATTTCATTGAAGAAAATGACAATGATGAGACATCCTACCAACCTCTGTGGGATGCGGCCAAGGCAGTACTCAGGGGGAAATGTATATCCTTGAGTGCATATATTTACAAATTAAGGAGGGCAGAGATCAATGAATTGGGTATGCAACTCAAAAAATTAGAAAGCGAGCAAATTAAAAACCCCCAGATGAAAACTAAATTAGAAATACTAAAAATTAAGGGAGAAATTAATAAAATCGAAAGTAAAAGAACTATTGAATTAATAAATAAGACTAGAAGCTGGCATTTTGAAAAAACAGATAAAATAGACAAAGTACTGGTCAATCTAATAAAAAAAAGGAAAGAAGAAAACCAAATTGACAGTATCAAAGATGAAAAGGGAGACCTCACCTCTAATGAAGGGGAAATTAAGGCAATCATTAAAAACTATTTTGCCCAATTATATGGCAATAAATATAACAATTTAGGAGATATGGATGAATATTTACAAAAATATAAACTGCCTAGATTAACAGCAGAAGAAATAGAATACCTAAATAATCCCATATCAGAAAAAGAAATTGAACAAGCCATCAAAGAACTACCTAAGAAAAAATTGCCAGGGCCTGATGGATTCACAAGTGAATTCTATCAGACATTTACAGAGCAACTAATCCCAATACTATACAAATTTTTTGATATGATAAGCAAAGAAGGAGTCCTACCAAATTCCTTTTATGACACAAATATGGTACTGATTCCAAAGCCAGGGAGATCAAAAACAGAGAAAGAAAAATATAGACCAATCTCCCTAATGAACATAGATGTAAAAATCTTAAATAGAATACTAGCAAAGAGACTCCAGCAAGTAATTAAGAAGATCATCCACCATGATCAGGTGGGATTTATACCAGGAATGCAAGGTTGGTTCAACATTAGGAAAACCATTCACATAATTGACCATATCAACAGTCTAACAAACAAAAATCACATGATTATCTCAATAGATGCTGAAAAAGCCTTTGACAAAATACAGCATCCATTCCTATTGAAAACACTAGAAAGTATAGGAATAGAAGGACCTTTCCTAAAATAATAATAAACAGTATATACCTAAACCATCAACAAACATCATATGCAATGCGGATAAATTAGAAGCCTTCCCAATAAGATCAGGAGTAAAACAAGGATGCCCATTATCACCTCTATTATTTAACATTGTACTAGAAACACTAGCAGTTGCAATTAGAGAAGAAAAAGAAATTGAAGGTCAAAATAGGCAAGGAGGAGACTAAGCTATCACTCTTTGCAGATGATATGATGATCTACTTAAAAAATCCTAGAGAATCAACTAAGAAGCTTGTAGAAATAATCAACAACTTTAGCAAAGTTGCAGGATACAAAATAAATGCACATAAATCACCAGCATTTCTATACATTTCCAATACACTAGAGGAGCAAGAAGTAGAAAGAGAAACACCATTTAAAATCACCCTAGATAATATAAAATACTTAGGAATCTACCTACCAATATAAACACAGTAATTATATGAAAACAACTACAAAACACTTTCCAAACAAATAAAACTGGATCTAAACAATTGGAAAGCCATTGATTGCTCATGGGTAGGACGAGCTAACATAATAAAAATGACAATTCAACCCAAATTAATTTACCTATTTAGCGCCATACCTATCAAGCTACCAAAAAACTTCTTTACTGAATTAGAATAAACTATAACAAATTTCATTTGGAATAACAAAAGATCAAGTATATCAAGTGAAATAATGAAAAAAAATGTGAAGGAAGGGGGCCTAGCAGTACCAGATATTGAACTATACTATAAAGCAGCAGTCATCAAAATAATATGGTACTGACTAAGAGATAGAGAGGAGGATGAATGGAATAGACTTGGGATAAATGACATCAGCAAGACAATGTATGATAAACCCAAAGAGCCCAACTTTTGGGACATGAATCCACTATTTGACAAAAACTGCTGGGAAATTTGGAAAACAATATGGGAGAGATTAGGTCTAGATCAACATCTCACACCATACACCAAGATAAATTCAGAATGGGTGAACAACTTGAATATAAAGAGGGAAACTATAAACAAGTTAAGTGAACACAGAATAGTAAACTTGTCAGATCTGTGGGAAAGGAAAGACTTTAAAACCAAGCAAGAGTTAGAGAAAATTACAAAATGTAAATTAAATGGTTTTGATTATGTTAAACTAAAAAGTTTTTGTACAAACAAAAACAATGTAGTCAAAATCAGAAGGGAAACAACAAATTGGGAAAAAATCTTTATAATGAAAAACTCTGACAGGGGTCTAATTACTCAAATATACAAGGAGTTAAATCAATTATATAAAAAATCAAGCCATTCCCCAATTGATAAATGGGCAAGAGACATGAATAGGCAATTTTCAGGTAAAGAAATCAAAAGTGTCAATAAGCACATGAGAAAGTGTTCCAAATCTCTAATAATTAGAGAAATGCAAATCAAAACAACTCTGAGGTATCACCTCACACCTAGCAGATTGGCTAAAATGAAAGAAGGGGAGAGTAGTGAATGCTGGAGGGGATGTGGCAAAATTGGGACATTAATGCATTGCTGGTGGAGTTGTGAACTGATCCAGCCATTCTGGCTGGCAATTTGGAATCATGCTCCAAGGGCTATAAAAGAATGCCTGCCCTTTGAAACAGCCATACCATTGCTGGGTTTGTACCCCAAAGAGATCATAGATAAACAGACTTGTACGAAAATATTCATAGCTGCGCTTTTTGTGGTGGCAACAAACTGGAAAAGGAGGGTATGTCCTTCAATTGGGGAATGGCTGAACAAACTGTGGTATATGCGGGTGATGGAATACTATTGTGCTAAAAGGAATAATAAACTGGAGAAGTTCCAGGCGAACTGGAGAGACCTCCGGGAACTGATGCAGAGCGAAAGGAGCAGAGCCAGAACTCTATACACAGAGACTGATATACTATGGTAAAATCGAATGTAATGGACCTCTGTACCAGCAGCAATACAATGACCCAGGACAGCTCTGAGGGATTTATGGTAAAGATGCTACCCACATTCAGAGGAAGGACTGCAGGAGAGGAAACATATAAGAAAAACAACTGCTTGAACGCATGGGTCGGGGCGGACATGATTGAGGGTGTGGACTCGAAACTACCACACCAATGCAACTACCAACAATTTGGAAATTGGTCTTGATTAAGGACACATGACAAAACCAGTGGAAATGTGCGTCGGCCATGGGTGGGGGGAGTGCGGGGGGTGAAGGGGAAAGGAGGAGCATTAATCATGTAACCATGTTAAAAATGAATATTAATAAATGTTTGAAAAAAAAAACACTTGCTCTAAGCCAGATGGCATTCAAAAAATCATCTAATGGCTTCTTATAGTAATATCAGTTGAAATGTTTCAAACCTTAATATGAAGTCAAAAGTGTTTAATAATACTTTCAGTTGTATTCTGTAAGCTTTTTCTCTCCTTTAAAATATTTATATTAAAATTTCAATTTTTTTATCTGGAGTTGTGATTTATTGGTAAAATGAAAACTTATGTTCCCATGAAATCCTAACAGTTTCAATATTCAGGGACGAGTGACTTAGATTCTACATTTTATTTTTGAACTTTCAAGATATGAGACACTTTACCACATATTACTGAAAAATTATTTTGAAATCAACAAAATTTCTCAGACTCTTGCAGGTTATAGTCACAATAAGCATTCATTTCTTTGTTCTGAGTTTTTGTTTTCCAGTCCCCAGTGTTCCACCATTTTTACCAGAGAACTTCTACCTAGAATGTATTTATTTCAGCCTTCATTGTATTCTTTGTTGCAGAGGAAGCTATAGAAGAAAGAGAAAGGACCTAAACTGAAGGTAGGGATTTAGGAGACTTTTTGTTGATCAATTCAAGTCTCAATCTACTCATCATTTTTTTGAAAGGGGAAAATCAGATTTCTAAGGTTCAGTTTAAATGATGCCATTTTTTCTTTACTAAATTCTCTTTCTTTAAGGTATGACTATTACCAATTACATATGTAATCATTCTTTTCAGAGAAATTTTTCATATTGAATGGCAATGGTCCTGTTTCTTCTAGAGCACAACTGACTCCTCTGTGTAAATTAGCCAATTGAGAGAGGTGAATTAGTTCTTTCAAACCACTTAATGCTCTGCAGCTATTACTTAGCCAATGATACCCTAGTGGTCTGAAGGAGTTAATTTTTCTCCCCTTGCTTACTTCAGGTAATTTTACTTCCATATTTTTCTACCATCAGTATATTCAGTTCAACAATTCTGAGGGAAAGAATTAACAGGTAATTATCTTAAGTAGTTCTAAAACAACCACGTATCTTTACTTCAATGATAAATTGCATTTCCCCTACATCTAGCAACAGGACAAGATGTAGTTAAGATAAAACCACAGACTGATGAAATAAGTAAGTTTTAGGAATATACTTTGTTTTACAAAGTCCTTTATCTTAGAATATTTCTAAAACATTTTGAAGTGCCATAATTTCAAAAGGCCCAAAGTAGTTATAATCCATCTTTCAAAAACTACTTTCCAAATATAGGGCACTCTTAGCAAAGTGCTCTCCAAAAATGGCTTCTGAATAAAGGATTAAAAGTCATAGGTTATCATCAATGCAAACAATTAAAATATATCACTGAGCTCCATTTCAAATTCCACATTTCTCAGAGTTCTCTCCATAAAGCTGAAGCTCATTCTTCAAAAATCTTTTAATATATTGAGTAACTTGAATATTTCTTAGGGACAAATACTACTAATAATTGGCATTTATGTAGCACCTTAAGCTTCACGCAGAGTTGCACTTCAATCCTCTGATCACACCTTAGATCACCAGAAATATTTTATGAAAATGGTATGATTGTATCCATTTTAGAGATAAAACTGAAGCATTCTCTAAGTGACCTACTCATAGAACTACAATTTCCTTCAGCACTAGTAGTTTTAAATCTTAGAATTTTAATCTCAGATCATTACTTATTCCAGTTCCAAAGTCTTTTCTATCATATTAGACTGCCTCTCCATAATACACTTCAAACTAGGTGGGATGTTGACATTGAAGAGGAATTAAAACAATGATAAAATAAACTCATTGCCCACCAAGGGCACACAACTCAAGTAGAGAATGCATGTAACAGGAGTAGCAGTTGAAGTTCCACTTACAAATGGATGAAAGTAATTGCCTTCTTAGACATTTTACAATAGGCTCACTCACACTTTAAAAGTGTCATTTCTTCTATATATCCAAAGCTGAATTTTATTTTATGTCAGAGTCGTGTTTCTCAAATACATGCCTTCTTAATTTCACAAAGCCAGAAGATACTAATTTAAAACATTATATTTAATCATGGTATAACATTCCTTTTGAGGACAATCTCTATTCCTAACTGTCCATAAAAATACTCTTTAAATATTTTATCCCAAGTATAAGTCTAATTCATTGTCCTTTCATCTTTATATGCCACTCTATTCCCTTGTGGGGGAAAAAATGAACCATCTATCCTTTTCTAGTCCTGCAGGATCTTTTCTGTCCCAAAAATTGTCAACAACTTTCAAAATCACCAAGTGGCTGAGGAATGATTTTTAAGAGGTCAGTCAATAGCCAAGCATTTATTAATTGCTTACTATGAGCCAGCATTCTTTGGGTAAAAGTACTTGGCACTATGCACATGGGTACAAACTATGATTAGGTTTGCCAAAATAATTGCTTTCTTAAACATTTTGCAGTAGGCTTGCTCATACTTAAAAGTATCATTTCTCTTATATTCAAGGTAGAACATTTTCTTCTCTTCTTTGTGTTACTTGATGAACATAACTTAAGTATCAAGTAGGTGCTCATAACACTATTAGATTACAACCTCTAACTTCTTGATTGGACATTAGAGTTTTTAAACAATGTTTCAACCACTGGGCTCTTTAAGATGGGGGAGAAGGATGGAGGAATAGTGAATGGCCTCAAAACCCCCATCCAAATATAATAATGCATGTTTTGTTAACATTTTTAAGCATTAAAGCAGAAAATAGAGAGTTTTTTGTTTGTTGCTTGTCTTAATGAAATTAGTCCTCTTTCCTTAATATACAAAATCAAAGCATTTCAGAGTTGGAAAAGACCTCAGTGGAAATCTTGTCCAATTTCTAGCCAAAGCATGATAATTTCTGAAGTGAGGTAAACTAAGTCACTGTTCAGAAAATCTGTTTTTCCCTGGGGAAAAGTAGAAATCAGAAATGAGCTTTCTGTGAAGGACAGACAGCTCAAAATAACATTCCCATGAGAAAATAACTCCCTTTACTGCCTCATAGTCAGGGATATAAGATACAGTGGAAAATCACAGATTCCACACTGCTACCAGAATAGCCAGACAATAAGGTTGCCTTTGAAGGTTATGTCTCATTTATGAACATTTTCTTATATCTTGAACCCTATAAAAACTGCATTATAATCTTAGTTTGGGGCAGCTTTCACTAGGAAAGTTGTCTTGGCCAGTAGGCACATTTATTAATCAATAGATTAATAAATAAATATTGATTCCACTAATTTGAAATTCTGGGTGTCTGGACTCATTTTCTGAGGTACCCCACTTCAATTTCTATAATATCACTGGTATCTATCTTCTTCTTAAAGACCTCCAGAGGTGAGCATTTCATGAATATCTGAGGTTTCTTATTCTTCTTCCAGAGAATCTAAGCAATGGTTTCCTAATATTAGGATGAAATCTGCCTCGATCTTACTCTCACCAGTTACCCTGACAAGAACTAGCAGAATAAGCCTGAAGGCATGAATCATTTCTCCCATAAAATTCTTTTTTTTCAAGCTACTAATTTCTAATTCATCCAACTAAGTCATATATAACACAATCTTTGGTCTTCTCACCATCCTAATCAGTTTCATTGTAATTCACTGCAGGAGAGATGTTTAATTTTAGTAGTCCAATTTCTTAAATGGCTGGGCATGTGGTTATCATGTGGTATCTCAGTCACATATTTATTCATAATACCTTGTCATGTTAAAACATTAAATATCTAAAGGAACATTGTCCAGTAGCTTAATTGCTGATGAATTAGCAGCTGGAATCCAATTTATTATGCTTCTTACATATTATGTTTATACTTAATAAAGTATATTATTGGTTTATAAAACATTTCTTAAAATAGCAATGAACCAGAAAATGAGTGGGGGTTCTAGAATGCATTTTAAAATACTACTGATGAAAATTAAGGACAACTTTAATGATATTCAGATAAAAAAATAGAGTCAAATATATATTTTTGCTTCAGAATATGCAAGGTATCCTGAACTCAAAGCTAGATGAGGTTTTAAAACATCTGCTATTCCAATTTCAAAGGAAATTGCACTATTTTTACTCTAAAATATATTGATGTTTTCTACTTCTTTTATGCTACTCCTTTATTCAAAACCTCACAATAAACTATAATTGGATTTTAGACCCTGAAGCAGGAGAGAGGTTGCTATGCTCTTTTTCTGTCATTTATAATATGTTTATATTGCAGTTAAGACAGTAGAACATGCAGGGGAACATAAGAGGAAAAAGGTAAATATTTGTCCCAAGTGGGAGTGTTAAGTAATGAATTGGTTAGAAATATTTGAAATTCAAGTGATGTGAAGAGGCATTTATTAAGTTAATGCTAGGTAGATAAGCCACTTGAAATTATTTGTGCCCAATTGAGCCATTAATTAACTTAAAGCTTGGACTTTGCTTGAAATAAGAGGTTTCTTCAGAAAAAAAGGGAAATTGCATTAAGAATGATTTATTCCTAGATCTCTCTCTCTCTCTCTNTCTCTCTCTCTCTCTCTCTCTCTCTCTCTCTCTCTCTCTCTCTCTCTCTCTCTCTATTACTATATGCGTGTGTATATATCTACATATATAGATACTATCCTATTAAAATGTAAATGAAAATGTGTAATCAATAAAGGTCAGGAAAAATTAATACTATATACAAAATATTATGCATGTTTGTTATTTAATACATATTTCAATCCTTAAAAACATCATGACTTTAATGAGTAAGCTAAAGAATGAAATTATAACATTGACTACATTCAAGTTAGGTTGATTTGTTTGTGAAAAAAATTATTTTGGAAAAGGCATTATTGTTATATTGGCTACATTTGGTAGGTGAATTTAATGAAAGATTTAAAGGAGCCTAATGTGAGAATTTAAATCTTATACAATCAGCAAGTTTATATTCTTAGCCAAAAAATCAATTTCTCATGATAATTTTAATCATAAAACCAGAAATACAGGTGATCCACTATACCAGGGGTCGGCAACCTTTTTGGCCATGAGATCCATAAACGCCACATTTTTTAAAATGTAATTTTGTGATAGCCGTACAGTGCTCTCAGTGAGCACTCCTGTAACAGCACATGAAAAAAAATTGACTTTATGGCTCCTGCAGAAAGAGCCATATCTGGCCCTCAAAAGAGCCAGATATGCACTAGAATGTGATTGGATAAGAGATGGAATAACAGAGACAGCATTATTCAGAAATCCTCTATAGGAGAATAAACAAACAAAGGAAATATTGATTCTTACCAAATTCATGAAGAATTTCCTTTACACAATACAAATAGAAGAGCATCTTCTTATAGATATTAAAGTTATGCAAGTGTCGCTTTTTGTAGATTACATTGCATTGATTTCCTCAAGTCCAAGAATAATTTCAAAGAAATCAACCCAACTATTCACAAAGAAAAAAAGTGTTTTAGAAAAGTCTGTTCACCAACTATGAAAAGTTTTCGAATGGGCAGATTATTGAATACCTTCATCACTATCATTAACTGTGTATTGATATCACAAGTGGACATTGAGTTGGAGCTCAAATAGAAAAGAATGAAGAATTAAACCATCTGAAATATTCTGTAGGGCTTTTAGGAACTCCAAGATGCATGCCAAGAGAGATTATGATAGAAAGTTTTGCATTTCAATTTACCTATCTGAAAAATTAAGGAGTTGGACCATATGTTCTATTCTAAATTACACTTCACTCTATATATTATGATTTATATGGTGCAATCTGGTAACTCATTGGTTAAAAATGCCATGCCTGGAGTTGGTAAGCTATGGATTAAAATCTAGACTCACACACTTCCATAGTGTTATGAGCCTGGGCATTTGCTTAACCCCAATTGCCTAGCTCTTACTGCTCTTCTGCCTTCCAACCAATGCTTGTATTGATTCTAAGGCAGAATGTAAGGGTTTATTTAAATATTATGGCATATGAAAGGAAAATAAACGAGAATGAAAGGATGAAGGAGTAAGGGAAATGGAATTTCTTATGAAGAGAGACTAAGAGTAAGGACTCTCTGATATAGAAAACTAAACAGAAAAGTAAATGGTAGAAAATGTAAAATCTTAAAAGATTATTAATATAGTTAAGGTAGGTTTTTAAAATAGCTCAGATTGTCAGTACAATATTTCATCTCATATTTTTCAAATGATATTTCTGTTACACTTACCATGTTATTATGCATGTTACAATAAGTACTAGTTAATCCTTTACTTTTGTTGGGGTAATATGCCTAGGAAACGACCCAACAGTCAAAGATGTTAATGTTGATATAGAAAACCTATTTGAAATACGGGGTTATATTCCCATGACCAATACAACTGTAATCTTTTGCTAGGTTGCTGAAAATGCACTTTTTATATGCAATTCTTTATAAAAAGTAGCAATTCCGATAATATACACATGTCCTAGTACAGTAACCATGAAGTAATCCACAAAATGACATGTACAAAATAAAATTGGCAACATGCAAAACATTTCTTCTCACTCATAACTTGCTGGAGTTCTGTGACCTTTTGTGCTAACATCTCAGAAAAGAAAACTGATTTCAGGCAATATTCACTTTTTATTAAAGACCTAGAATCTACAGTATCATAAATACTGTTCAAGAAATAAAACATTTAAAATGAAAACATTTTTTAACCTGAATCATGCTCTCCACTGTCTAAGAGAGTGGTATGAAGACACTTTTTCAATACTGTTATTTACTTCTCTTCCTTGACCACTCTCTGAAAACCAAAGGAAAGATTGCTGAGACTTTAGTTGTTACAGCTGGAAGACACTAAGAGTGGCAAAATTTTAGCATCACCTGAGAGCCCAAAGGTCTTGTGCTATACTTCGAGGACATCATTGCAACATAAAACTTGAGTTTTAAAGGCAAACAATAAAAATCTGCAACAAATGTATGGGGAACTCTTTACAATAGTGGGGTGGAAAAGATCAATGAAGAACCTAGTAGGATACCAACAATCCCATGAACTTGTCCACATCTTCATTTTTCCCTATTATATATAGCTACAAATGTATCCAGGAAAGTAAAAAGGAGGTTACTAATAAAATCACACAAATGCTTGAAGTCACAAAAGATTTTTTAAAAGGAACAGTGAGGATTAGCTGTGTGTATTTATCAATGGAGGGATTTTATATATACTGGATATTTCTGTGATTGCCCAAAGAACAAATAATGTCCAGTCTGACCTATTATGATTTTTCTTATTTTCTATGAATTTAACAGATCTTGTATTTCCTGGCAGAGATTGAAACTTAACCAAATGTATTATAAAACAACAGTTGTTATCTACTGGAAAGTGTTACTTTTCTTAAAATCCACATTTCTGATTTTCTTCATTATTCTTCAAAAAAAAGACCATGATGAGGTAACTGTCCTCTCTATATGTTAGCCAATGAGTTCTGAGCTCAGCAATTCAAATGGCAGAAAATGTTTCTTGTCATGAAGGAGTTCTGAAGGCAGCATTCCAGTGAAAATCCCTAAAAGATTCCAACCACGTTCAAAAATATGATAATAATAACTCTAAAGCACTCGGCACCATTAAGTAGCTGCTGCCTACACTGTCATAATGTTCTTGCCTTGTAGTCCTTATGGGTAATGTTAAGTATAGCTGTGAATTAATGGTAAATTGTCAGACAGCTGAATACTTTCATTTGGTTGCTTACAAAAGCATGTATAATTGCATAGAGGAGAAATAAGAAAGCTGAAAAAGGGCTTTAAACACTGTCTTTAAAAGAAAATACATCGCCTAATTGAGACCCCTTTAAACAGAAATCAGTTTGCCTAAATTCCCTTTGCCCTTTTAGTATTTTATAATTATAGTAACCTCTCACCTTCACAAAGTACTTTAAACTTAATGAATCATTTCACTCACTATAATCCAATAGAAATGTATTTTATGTAATATTGTAATAATAATAAATTATCCCCAATTTGCAGATAAGAAAACTAAGTCTTTGGACTTCCCAGAGTGACTTGCCCACCATCACACAATAAATAAGGAGAGAAGAATGACTAAATCCCAATGTCTGTTGATTTGAAATGAAATACTAAGTTTGACTGGTCAAGTTTTATCTCCTACTATTGTTCTGGGAAAGGGTGATGTCTAGCTTATAGTCTGAAAGCTTTTATTTTTCAACAACCCACAAAAATAATTCAAAACCTGTATGTGATTTATTTCCAAGGACCTAACAAAATAGATCTATACCTTATTGAGAAATATAAACTCTTAAATGTGTGTAGCCAGGCCAATATGCTATTTATATGCTAAAGAGAATGAGACTTACAAAATATTAAATAATAATTCATAGCTATAATGTAATTGGATTATTATAATATAATGATTTAAATGACATATTTGTCTTCATGAAGTGGTGTTTCCATTATTAGTTTACATCATAGACCAATGGTGTATGTATATGTGTCAGGGGTAGAATTCAGATTTTTATTTTAATTGAAGCATGTAATTTAAGATACAATGTAAGGGAACTGGATATTCTTGAAATCAAGAAGATTTGAGTTCAAGAATTCTGTCTCACATATTTGCTATGTCACTTAGCCTTTCTCAGTCTTGGTTTCCTTATCTTTAAACAAAAGATAATAATAACACTTACCCTATAGTTGCTGTGAAAATCAAACAAAATAACATGTAATAGCATTATATAAATTATAGATTGGTATGTAGGAAAAAAAGAAAAATAGATTTGTTATGAGACAACTAGGGCATAATCCCTGACTTTTGTGAAGTAGCTATATGACCCTGAAGGAAAAAAAAAAGTACTTCTGAGTGTCAGATTCCTTCCCTGAAAAACAAAAAGGTTGAATTTATTAACTTGTAGTCTCTTTCAACTCTAAATCCCATGACCCTAAGACTTCTTCCTTTATTTGCTATTCAACATTTTATAATTAAAAAATTATCTGTCTTTCAAAGTGCTTTCTTCCCAACAACCCTGTGAAGGAACTATTTCAACCCACGAAGGAAAAGAGATCAGAGTGATTAAGTGACTTACACAAGATAACTTAGCTGGCAAATAATAGAGCTGGTAAAGAATCGAGGAAAGCTATTGATTAGAGATTGTGGAGATGATATATATATGCTCCACACAACTACCAAGTTGAGTTTCCTCATGTCTGTTTTTGACCATAACTCTCACAACTCAATAAACGCAATTTTTAAGATCAATTGTATTAATATTAAATTTTAATATAAAATATAAATACTTCAGACATTTAAATCTCTTCCCAACCTTTATACCTCTCTAGTCTCCATACACAGTACTTCTATTTGGCCTCCTTCCATATTGGCCTACTTGGGTTCCTCACACATGGCACTACATTTCACATCTCAAAGGTTATACATTGGGCTGTTCTCTAATATTGGAATGATTTTGTTTTTTTAAATCCAATTGGCATTATTTTCATTAAAAGTAAGTTCCTATTTAGAATATTTCCTGGAACAAAGCTTAATAACACTTAAAAAATACTTATTGAATGACTGAATGGAAATAATTGCATTAGTTTAAGTTATATCTCAGGCCACTTGTACCCTTATTCCACTTATCTTAGATATATTGGGGAGTCATAAAATATGGATTTTTATACATACATTATATATACGCATATTATTCTATTTATACCCTAAACCCATCACCTCTCACATGAATATCCTGTTGCCTCATTAATCTTTGGGAACCATGGAACACTCATTGTACTGGTCATAGATCTCACAGCTTTTAAAATTATTTATTTTTACAATATTGGTTTCATATAAATCATTTTACTGTTCCTGCTCATTTTATTCTTTATTATTTTTACAAACCCTCAAAATTGTTCCTTTATATAATATTGATGCTATCATGTTAATCATTCTTCTGCTTCTACTCATTTCAGACTTCACCAATACATATACGTTTTTTCTGTATCTTTTTTAAATTGTCTGTTTCCTCCAATTATTCCACTAAGGATACTAGTCTCAATATCTCTAGGAATATTTTAATTATCAAATTTCCTTCATCTGCTTTCATATTCCCGTTATATGATTTCAGCAGAGACTTTACTACTTCTTGAAAATGCTTACAAACTGTTTTTATCTACTTATCTCTTTTCATGCATCAGTTCAATTATTCTAAACATTTTTTTCCTTTCAACTAAATCCTGACTACAAATTAACTTACACTATCTGTCCTAGACTTGTACTTCATTTTTATCAATACTAAAATAATTACATTTAAATCTTTAACCAATGTAAATTAATTGCCACAAGAAGATATAAAGGAATCAGATATATCCAAAATTGAGTTAGATGGAAAGGTAATTTAGAATATATCCATATTTATAAAATATTACAAAGTGTTATTGGTGATTATAGTAGCATCATTTTATAAAACAGAAATAAACAGTGGCAGGTGAAAATTTTTCATGATGGGTCATTTGGAAATGTCATGGATCATCATCTAGAGCAGAGTAGCTAAATCTTTCAAAGTTACAATTATTCTTACAATATTTCTGTTACTTAGTACAAAATTCTACTGATTCTGCTCACTTCATATTACATATGTCATCCCAGCTTTTTCTGAAACCATCCTACTCGTTATTTCTAGAGTAGATTTTATTTTGTCACAATCATATACACAACTTCTTTAGTCATTCCTCAAATGATGAGCATTTCCTTGATTTCCAATTTTTCACCAAAAAAAAAAAGAAATACTATAAACATTTTTTGTAGAAATTTGTCTTTCTTACTTTTCTTTTAACAACTTGGGATACAGACTAGTAGTGCTATTACTGGGTCAAAGAAAGAATATGCACAGTATTGTAGCCCTTAGGAAGTGTTCAAATTTTCTGGAGAATGGTTGGACTAATTTACAATTCCACCAAGAGCACTAGTACCCATGTTTTTTCCACATCTTCGCCAATATGTGTTATTTTTCTTTCCTGTCATGTCAGCTAATCTGATAGATTGTAACTCAGAATTGTCTTAATTTGCATTTCTCTAATTGTTAGTGATTTAGAGCATTTTTTTATCTGACTTGGTAGCTTTGATTTCTTCTGTGACCTTTCATCATTTCTAAACTGGGGAATGGCTCTTATTTATCTAAATTTGGCAAAGTTTCCTTTACATATGAGAAATGGAACCTTTATTGAAGAAACATATTTTTCTCAGATTCCTGCTTTCCTTCTCATTTTGGTTATATTATTTTTCTTTGTGCCATTTAAATTTTTTTCATACATTCAAAATTATATATTTTACTTGCCATAATCCTAACTCTTATTCAGATATTAAATTCCATTACACCTAGATACAACAGGTTCATTTTCCTAAGCTCCACTAATTGATATATAATATCACCCTTAATGTTTAAAATGTTTAGTCATTTTTATCTTATCTTTGTATATGTTAGATGTTGATCTGTACCTATTTTATCCCAAACTGTTTTCCAATTTTCCTGGAAAATTTTGTCAAATAGTGATTTCTTGTACCAAAATCTTAGATCTTTATCAAACACTAAGTTACCCTGATCATTTACTACTGTGCTTTTTTAGCTAATATATTCCATGATACACAATGCTATTTGGTGGCCAGATCCAGATTGTTTCAATAATTATTACTTTTTAATACAGTTTGGAATCTGGAAGTGAAAAGATGCTTTCCTTCTCATGTTTATTGATTCCTCTGCTATTCATGACATTATATTCCTCCAGATATTTTTTACTATTTTTCTAACTATATAAAATAATCCCTTGTTAATTTGATTGTTATGGCATTGATTAAGTAAATTAGGCAGAATCGTCAGTTTTTTGTTATACTGACTCACTCAAATCAAGAGCATTTAATATTTCCCCCGTTGTTAAGATAATTCTTTCATTTGTGTGAAATGCTTTGTAATTGTGTTAATATTATTCTTGAACTTCTCTTGGCAGGTAGACTGCCAAGTATGTTATATTGTCTGTAGTTATTTTAAATTGAATTTCTCTTTCGATTTCTTCCTACTAAGTTTTATTAACAATATATATAGAAATGCTGATGACTTGTGTAGGTTTATTTTATATCCTTCAAGTGTTTAAGTTGTTAATTGTTTCAACTAGTTTTTAGTTTATTCTTTAGAGTTCTCTAAAGATACCATCATATCATCAGAATGATAGTTTTATGTTGTCATTGCCTGTTTTTATTCATTCAATTTTTCTTGTCTTATTGCTATAGTTAGAAATTCTAGTGCAATATTGAATAATAGTGGTGGCAATAGAAATGCTTGACTCAAGATCTTATTGGGATGGTTTCTAGCTTATTGCCATTTAAGATAATGCTTGCTAGTTTTAGATAGACTTATTTGTCATTTGTTTTTCATATCAGAATATACATTGCATTTTTCAAAGATTTTTTCTGCCTCTATTGGTATATTCATATGATTTTTGTCATTATCGCTGTAAAGAGATTACAGCAATAATGACAAAATAAATATCAATATTCATTAAGGAAATTGATTTGAAGAATTCTTTGTTTTTACTATCCCTAATTTTGGTATCAAAATCATATTTGTGTCATAGAAGAAACTGGTAGGACTTTAATTTATTTTTCACATAGTTCATATGGTAGATAGTTTATATCTTATTTTTATTCAAAAAGTTGTTTTCTGTTATTTTAGGACCTCACTCAAGTTGGAGACATCCAAGTTTTCAGTGCTCCCAGAGTGACCTGACCTAGAGCAAAATCTATTCACTACATTCCTAGGCATTGCTATGAAGATTCCTGCTTTGGGTTTGACTCCATACAATAATCCTGTGGGCTTGTACCTGGAGAGAGGTTTCCTTAGGTTGCTTATGGACTCAGAC
Organism: Gracilinanus agilis; assembly: GCF_016433145.1. Classification (NCBI taxonomy): domain Eukaryota; kingdom Metazoa; phylum Chordata; class Mammalia; order Didelphimorphia; family Didelphidae; genus Gracilinanus; species Gracilinanus agilis. The sequence continues at coordinate 90,298,622 of NC_058133.1, read as the reverse complement.
ACTACTGACCAGCCAGAAAGTTTGACATTATTAGAGAGACAATATTCCAGGTTCCTCTTAGTTTTGAGATTTATGGTTTAGTTATTCTTTAGACTTCAAAATATATTGGAAACTGAAGATGAGATCCCATTTAGGTAAAACCATGGAACTACTGTTTGCTTCTAAGCAAAGGTCCCTTGACCACTCCTGACTCTGGGACACAATTCCTAGGCACATGTGCCATCCTCAGTTCAGCTTGTTACTATCACCAAAAATTGCATAGTGAATGATAGCTGCCAGTCATCATTGGTTCTCACATTCTGCATAAGGTTAGTTTTTTCCACACTGGTTTGGAACCTCTTCTCACCCAGTGGATAGCCTTGGTTTTTCCCATTCAATTCTTATGTGTTGGAATTTTATTCACTCTTCTGGTAAGGCTCTGACCTTGAGTAGCTAGTATCCTAAGCCTGCAATCAGGATATCTTGTGGTCAAATTTGTTCATAATCATTACTAGCTATGTTGTCCATAGGTCACTTAGGGAAAAGTCATCTAGTCTCTATCTGCCTCAATTTTCTCAACTATAAGTTGGAATAATAATGGCACCCACTTGTCATGGTTATTTTAAGGACCTAATATTTGTAAAATGCTTAGTACAATTAATACTTGGAATAATAATCACTTATTAAATTTTCATTTCCTTCCTTCACTCCTTCCTTCCTTCTCTTCCTCCCTCCTTCCTTCCTTCCTTCCTTCCTTCCTTCCTTCC
>NC_058133.1:90286468-90295377 GCF_016433145.1 Gracilinanus agilis | reverse complement strand
CAAAGTCCCATCTGCCTCTTTATGCCTACTTCAGTTTTAAATATGACTTACTGCAATTTTCCCCTTTTAATTTCTTGATATGTACTTGATACGACACATTTTCTAGATCTTTGTGGAAGACTTATTGTGAGGAGCTTGGCTGTACTTCCTAATACTACATTATCTTCAGTCTGCTTCCTTAACTCTTATTTTAAGTCTCAATTTCCTCATTGCAGAATGAGGAAGTTGAACTAGACAATCTTTAAGGTGCTGTTCCATACTCACTATAACAAATAAATGTGATAATAGAATTCATTTTTCAATCTCAATAAAAGAAAAATAGATTGAATATGAGTCATAATATTGTGAATTTTAAAATTAAAAAACATACTTTTTCCTAACTATGAATCATTATTTGAAGGAGTGAATTATTTTCAGTATCTTCTGTGTGGAGACTATGTCCTATATATACATATATATATATATATATATATATATATATATAATTTATACTCTTAAAGCCTCTAGTAAAAGAATAAGAAATTTATTTCTCAGTAAAAGTGATTAATTTATTAATGAAATATTATAACATAAACCAGTAATTTTATAAATATATTGTATACAGAGAGACCTGAAATGATAGGAATAAGACCTGAATTCAAGTCCTAGTTATTTAATTTTCTAGCTATTTGACTTCAGAAAAGGCATTTCATCTCCACACATCTCATTTTTCACATGCACATAATAAAGGGGTTGAACTTTGTTATCTTTCAGTCACAACAATATATAATTCTGAACAAACATATCTATTGGGCAACATGCTGATGGGAGGAAATATTATAAATGTGATCATAAATGATTAAACATATTTATTCAGGGCAAGGGACAAAGGCCACAGAATATGGCTGTCACAAAAAAAATGCATGAGGCAAGTACCAGGTGAAGTTAAAATAAACTGGTGATAAACTACAGTCATCCCCAGGAAATTTATCATTTTCTAGCAGTCTCCTTGCCCAGGCTGATAAATGGCATTGTTTTTGCATCGAAGGCCCTTTTCACCATGATAAACTCTTTGAAAGGAACCCAATTCCATGATAAAGAGATTTGGGCAGAAATGAGGAGCAGTTGCCTAGTTAGAGTGGTGAGCTACAGGGTTTGATGAATGAAAAGCAACTCGGTTGTGGCAGGGTGCCAGAGAGTGGAGGCATAAATGCACTTGGCTGAAACAGAGTGTAGCTAATCTGACATCCTGAAAACATTGTGTATTCTAATGCAGTGCGCAGACCTCAGGAAACCTTTACAAAGCTGTGGATTTGTTGGGGTTTTTTGCCTTGTAAGGGCATTTACCTTTACGCTAGTGTCATCTCAAACAGTCACCTTGAAGAACTCATCACCAGAGGAGAGGATGAAATACAAGGATGGGGCGAAGAGCATCACAACCTCAATATTCTCCTCCTCTTACAAGCCAGAGCCAGCCCTTATGTTTGGTGAATCGAGGCTATCACCCCAGCCACTGCTCTTTGCAGTCTGGTTTAGGGCAAAAGAAACCCTTTTTTTTCTTGTTAATTTTGCTTTGTTTTGTTTTCTCAGTAGAAGCAGACCATTAAGAAGATGGCAGATTCAACTTGGAAGGCAGAGTGGGAGGTATTTCTCTTCCTTCTTGCCCATTTCTCAAGATCCCTGTTCTCTCCATGTGACTGTTTTCCTCTTCAAAATGGCCCTAGTATTTTCTAACTATATAAAAAAGTCGCATTTGCAATGGGCCTCATAAGAAAGGGTACACAGCCTTTCTAAGGCTAGTTTTTAATGAAAAATGGAAATGTCGCAATTTCTTTTATTTATGACCAAGGTGGGGTGATAGTGTAGGAGTGCCATTCACCATTTTATGCCAGTGAAGTAGTCACACTAAATAAGCAGATGACATGGAATTAGAAAACTTCTCTAAATATAAGGCTAATATTTAATCATATGCTGAAACATCCTTAGAGCCACAGGATTGTTCTCAACATGCAATACAGGTAACCCTTCTTTGAAGTAATAGCTTTTGAAAGTACCACACTCAAGCCATCGTGTTCTAAATTGACAATTTTTTGATGCTCATTAGTATGCCACTTTTCTGGAATGTTGAAATTGTTTGTTTCACCATAAAATGAGCATTAATGAAAGCTATTACTTTAAAGCATGAAATGGTATTTTTTTAGATAAATGATTTGGCAACAAATCATTTATTACACATAGCTATGAGTTTCTAAAACTAGAAGATTAGAAATGTGTTTCTTATTAAAGTGTAGTATAGTTTTAATTTTTCAAACTTAATAGTTATGAATAATTAGGAATAAATGAGTTAATAACTCAGCACAGTAGTAATGGAAAGGAAAGAAAGAATAAACAGGTATATAAACATCAAATATGTGAACCTTGGTAAAGAAATAATTTTACCCAAACTGAAATGTTCTCATTTCCCAGTTCTATAAAGTTCTGGTTAAGTTGCCTTCTTCCCTAAAGCAAATTTTCATGGCTAGTAAATTCTTATAAATTGTACTTGTAATACCCCATTCAATATGAATTTAATAAGAATGCTTTAATTTGGCTAAATGACTATGAAGTAGCTCAGTATTTAAATTATTGCTGTGTTTATTTTTATCAATTTGGAAATTCAACTACAGAGTAGTTAAATGACTTGGAAAAAATCACAAAAAAAAAAAGAAATCCAAGATTTCTGGTATACATTTAAATAAAATTCCTCACTAACAGATTAGAAGTCATGAAAACATAATGGATGAATTAGGAGCCTGAGGAACTGATGTGATTATGCAATGGGTCTGACTATTTGGACAAGAATGGGACTGGCAAATTTTCTTTCATCAACTGTGTTGTTCAGTGGATCCACAACATTATGACAAATGATTAAAAATATATAGAAAAAAAATTCACTTGCCAGTATGGCAATTCTGACTTACCCTAATATTCTTGTCCTTAGAACATATATTTCTCATACACTTAGGGCTCTTGCATTATAATAAAAAATGGGAGACTTGAGAGAATCCTTCTAATGCCACAGCTTGAATTCTCATTGGTGTGCTTCCTCTTAATAATTATCAGTGATATCAATTAATCATTAATAATTAATTTAATTTTACAGATGGATTTTTACTACATTGGAATAGTTGGTTCAAAGCATTGCCTCCAAAAATTAAATAATTATATATATGTATATATATATGCATATATATATAAAATAAAATATATGTGTGTGTATATATATTTTAATACTCTACCAAGAATTTGTATGGAGTCCATGGAAAAGTGACTCATGCTTAGAAAGCACCTGTGGCAAAGGAGTAACTTGCAGGTCCTAGTTGCTGGAAGCCTTTGATTGAATTTGGGGGGATATTCATATATTTCCCTTTAGAAATGACATGATTATTTTTTTTGTTTGCTTGTTTGTGGTCCTTTGAGGAGTCTTGAATCTCTCTTTCCTCCTTTCCTCTTTATAACCAGTCTATTTTCTTCTCCCAAAGCAGACACTATGCTAGTTGCTAGTGTCCCAGGGATGCTCATAGAACACCAAGGAAAAAGTTCAAATCCTCCAACCAAATTGAAGTGAGAACTCAGGATGAAGCTGAGATATTCTTTTCATTTGTCTCTGTCATTTCTCATTAGGGACTTAGATAGAAAGTTCTCCCTTAGCTCATCATTTATTTCAAGTATTAAGAATTCTAAACTACCTTCTGGTTTTATATAAGTTCCTCTAAGCAACCAGCCAGAATAGATGCCTTGTCAATAGTACTTCAGTCCTTCTAATTGAATATGTGTATGTGTATAATTTTTATTATTATTTTTACAGAAATATAATATTCCATTAAAATCATATGTGATAATTTGTTCATAAGTTTTCCAGTTAATGGGCACATCCTTAGTTTCTGTTCTTTGATACCACAAAAGGAATTATTATAAAAATGCTTATGTGTGTGTATATATATATATATATATATGTGTGTGTGTGTGTAGATACATGTGTCTATATTTCTATATATTTAATATGTGTATGTATAAAGTCTGTACCAAGGACAATTATTCTTGATAACATTTTGAAGTCTCTACCTGATGATGACATATTGATTAAATATCCATTTGAGAATCTGTTCACATGCTGTCACTGATATCAGCCTGTAATTCATTTCCTTACTCTAAACTCAGAACTCATAATATTAATTTTGATGTCCTTTCCCACTAAAATTCTTTCCCCTACAGTTCTACACTTTTGTGACATGCTTCTCTTTGATTCTACTTATGTTCTACCTAAATCTTTGATGTTATTTTTATAATTCTATTTAGTTTCTGTACAACGACCTCCCCAATTCCTTTGTCTATGTGATCTAATTTGGGCTGAGTTTTTAAATACTAGGTACTATTCCTCATTTGACCATAAACTGCCACTTCTCTGAGTTTTTCCTAGCATAGTTTACAAAGTTAACCTAGCTACTATTCTTACCCCCACAATCTGCAGCCAATCAAAATAATATATGGAAGAGACATAAAAGCATCATCACCTGCTGGCTAAAAGACACCTATACAGGTCACCTAATCTAATTCTATGAATGAAGACAAACTTGAAAACTTCCTAGGTTTAAATCTGGCTTCAGACACTTCCTAGTTGTGTGACCCTGGGCAAGTCACTTAACTCTTACTGCCTAGCCCTTACCACTCTTCTGCCTTGGAACCAATACACAGTATTGATTCTAAGGTGGAAGGTAAGTATTTAAAAAAAAAAAGGTAGTGCATGATCATGTCCAAATGGAAGAGAGCTCAAAGGTTCATCTTAGATAATGTGCTTCTAGAAATAAAATACACACATCCATGAACACACCATCATAATATATATGATAAATACTTCTTATATATTTTAAACTAGTAAAAAGTAATAATTATAGGAACCTAATAGAAGAAGAAGAATGGACAGAAGGAAAGAAACATTTATTTATTTTTTAAACCCTTAATTTCTCTGTATTGGCTCCTTGGTGGAAGAGTGGTAAGCGTGGGCAATGGGGGTCAAGTGACTTGCCCAGGGTCACACAGCTGGGAAGTGCCTGAGGCCAGATTTGAACTTAGGACCTCCCGTCTCTAGGCCTGACTCTCAATCTACTGAGGTACACAGCTGCCCCCTGAAAGAAACATTTATTAAGCACTTAATAAGTTGTAGAAAAACCAGACTAAGGGCTGGTCATACCAGTATAAACAAACAAAAAGTTTATGTCCTCAAGGCACTAATATTGGAAATGAAAAAAAAATACATGAAAAAGTATTGGAAATGATAGTACAAAGGAAGGTATTTCACATATTTTTGACGTTCTGATAACTCCTCCCCCACTCCACCTACAGCACCAGAATCAGAGTGAGTGCTGAGAAATATCTAGGCACTTGGTGGAGAGAGAGGTTGGCTCTGGAAACCACAGACTTACTCCTGAGAGCAGTGAGACTTGGGACCCCAGGAGACCAAGGAAAACACTAGTGTAGAAGGCAATATTGAAAGAAGGAAGGTCAGGACTAGGAAAGGAAATCAAAATGATGGGGAATACAAAGGTAGTAATCATAACTCAATGTGAGTGGGATGAACTCACCCATAAAATGATGCAAATAGCAGTGTGGATTAGAAACCAAAATCCTACCTTCTGTTGTCTACAAGAAAAATACAGGAGGTGAGTAGACACACACAGGGTAAAGGAAAAGACACTGGAGCAAAATCTATTGAGCATCAAACTAAGAAAAAGAAAGCAGGAGTCACAATCATGATATTTGATAAAGCCAATGTTAAAATAAATCTGATTAAAAGAGATAGGGAAGGTAATTTCTTCCTGAAAAAAAGGCAATATAGACAAGGAGAAAATACCAGTATTCAACATATATGCACCAAATAGTATAGCATTCACATTTTTAAAGGAGAAATTACTAGAGCTTAAGGAGGAAATAGATAGTAAAACTATACTAGTGGGAGACTTAAATTTTCTCTATCAGTTCTAGATAAATCAAACCAAAAAATAAAAAAGAAAGAAGTAAGACATGTGAGTGAAATCTTTGAAAAATTAGAGTTAATAGATATATGGAGAAAACTAAGAACAAAAAGGAATACACATTCTTTTCAGCAGTACATGATACAGTCACAAAGATTGACCATGTACTAGTGCAGTGATTCCCAAAATGGGCGCTACCGCCCCCTGGTGGGTGCTGCAGTGATCCATGGGATCAGTGATGGCCAAAGGTGCATTTATCTTTCCTATTAATTGCCATTAAAATTAAAAAAATTAATTTCCAGGGGGGCTAAGTAATTTTTTTCCTGGAAAGGGGGCGGTAGGCCAAAAAATTTTGGGAACCACTGTACTAGGGCATAAAAAACATGGCAAACAAATGCAAAAGATTAGAAATAATAAATGCAACCTTTTCAGATCATAATGCAATAAAAATGATAATTAGTAAGGGTACTTGGAGAGGGTAATGAAAAATTAATTGGAAATAAAATAAAATTGGAAATTAAATAATATGATTCTCCAAAATTGGTTGGTTAAGGAACAAATCATAGAAACAATTAATAATTTCATCAAAGAGAATGACAATAAGAAGACATCCTATTAAAATCTATGGGAAGCAGCCAAAGCTGTACTCAGGGGGAAATTTATATCCCTGAGTGCATATATTAGCAAATTAGGGAGGGCAGAGTTCAATGAATTAGGCATGAAAATTTTAAAGCTAGAAAGAGAACAAATTAAAAATCCCAAGATAAAACCTAAATTAGAAATCCTAAAAATTAAAGGAAAAGTTAATAAAATTTTGATTACATGAAATTAAAATGTTTTCATGCAAACAAAACCAATGCAACCAAAATTAGAAGAGAAGCAAAAATTGGAAAAAAAATCTTTATAACAAAAATCTCTGACGAAGGTCTAATTACTCAAAGTTAGAAGAACCTAAATCAATTGTGCAAAAAAGCAAACCATTCCCAAAGTGATAAATGAGCAAGGGACATGAATAGGTAATTTTCAGATAAAGAAATCAAAACTATCAATAAGCACATGAAAAATTGTTCGAAATCTCTTAAAATTAGAGAAATGCAAATCAAAATAACTCTGAGATACCATCTCACACTTCACAGATTGGCTAACATGACAGCAAAGGAAAGTAATAAATTTTGGAGGGGATGTGGCAAAATAGGGACATTAATACATTGCTGGTGGAATTGTGAATTGAACTGATGATTCTGGAAGGTAATTTGGAACTATGCCCAAAGAGCTTTAAAAAAACTTCCTGCTCTTTGATCCAACCATACCACTGCTGGGTTTATACCCCAAAGAGATAATAAAGAAAACACTTGTACAAAAATATTTATAGCCACACTCTTTGTGGTTGTGAAAGAATTGGAAAATGAAGGAATGCCCTTTGATCAGGGCATGCCTGAACAAATTATGGTATCTGTTGGTGATGGAATACTACTATGCTCAAAGGAATATTGAACTGGAGGAATTCCATGTGAACTGGAAAGACCTCCAGGAATTGATGCAGAGTGAAAGGAGCAGAACAAGGAGAACATTATACACAGAGACTGATAAACTGTGATAAAATCGAATGTAATGGACTTCTCTACTAGAAGCAATGATAACTCAAGATAATTCTAAGAGACTTATGAGAAAGAACACTATCCACATTCAGAGGAAGAACTGTTGGAGTAGAAGCACAGAAGGAAAATAACTGCTTCATCACCTGGGTCCATGGGTATATGACTGGGTATATAGATTCTAAATGATCACTCTTTTGAAAATATGAATAATATGGAAATATTTCTGAAACGATGACACATGTAAAACCCAGTGGAATTGTGCATTGACTATGGGAGCCCCATGGAAAGAGGGGAAGGAAAGTACATGAATCATGTAACCATGGGGAAAAATCCTAAATTAATTAATTAATTAATTACAATTAATTTAAAAATTATTTATTATGTATATCTCTTGGGTACATTCATATTTTGGAAAACATATTTCCATATATTTACATAAAGACAAACATACATGTACATGAATTTATGATACAAATGCCTATTTATTCAAATTTTTGCACATATAAAATGTCTGCTTATATATCTGTGTATATATTTATTCTGTCTCTGAAATTATTGACTTATATTTATATTATATAATGATATTTATATAACACAATGATTATTTACTCTTTATAGCCTGTTTCAGAGTATAAGTAAAGTCTATTTGCTATTACTTTTGCCATTTTCACAGAAATCAGCTTTCCTGTGTCATCTCATTGCTAGGACAACAGCATACATTCCTGAAGAACAGCCTAAAAGATGACAGCTTGTCTATCCAGCTCAGTCAGGTCATTGATTTGGTCTGACTTACCCTCTGGTTATAGTTACTTCAGGCATCTTTCTATGTAGAAATGTTCATTCTTTATAATTTAGAGAGCTCTACTGAGTCTGGCATTAGGCACAATTTCTCAAGAGATTTCATCGCTTTGGAAGAGAGGTCATACTCCAAGGAAGAAAGAAAATGATAGCAAAGTACAAAGGTAAATAATTAACAAAATATAGTTTGTCACTGGCAACCTAGTTTGTTTATAATTTACATGGATTGTAGAAAGTATTTTCTCCAGTTCAATGTTATTTCTATCAAATAATTAATGAGGGTAGTATTATTCATTGTTACTTTCTTGATGCTTAGAAATATTGCTTTATTAATTTCTTGTGGAACTGAGTTTATTCTCTCTTAATAAGAATTTCAGCTCTCATCCATAAACATTTTGAGGTTGGTTCCATAGATTCCATGGACTGATATCTGTAAAACTGTAATAACTCTTCTTCTTTCTTCTTTCTTCTTTCTTCTTTCTTCTTCTTCTTCTTCTTCTTCTTCTTCTTCTTCTTCTTCTTC
>NC_058133.1:90272011-90283658 GCF_016433145.1 Gracilinanus agilis | reverse complement strand
AGATAGATAGATAGATAGATAGATAGATAGATAGATAGATAGATAGATAGAAAGATAGAAAGATATTTTTTTTCATAGAAGAAAGGATATCTTTACATTCAACTCCAGTAAGGTTTAGGCATATCACCTAAGCATTTTTTTTTTCCTGTTTAGACAATTAAAAGTCTTCAGAATGTTTTTTCAAAAAGAGTCAGTATGATGGAAGTTAAATGGCTGTGCTGTTGAGGACAACATACATAATCCCCTCTCTTAAAACTGTCAAGTTGTTTTCCATTATCTGCACCAGAAGGTTACTGAGCATGCCTCTTCAGTTAATGATGCTTTTGTTTTGTATTTTTACCTTTTATAACTAGACTTGTAGCCTCATTGCATTATATTGACATTGTGCTCTTCAGTGACAGGCTGGGGGCAGATTAGTAGGCAAAGTTTGCCACCCAATTTGTCATGAAAGAGCAGTGAAGTATAAAATTACAACAATCACTGCACATTGTTCAGAGAGTACTTATCTATTATTTTTCTAGGCATAATCCCTTTGACTGATTCCATAGAGATTTCTTTGAAGAGGCAGATTCTCTTTGAACAAATGTAGATTGTGTTGAGGTTTATGCTTAATAAGCATAATTAGTGACCTTCAGGAGTATAATTCTCAAAAAGATTTGATTGCATTCTGAACTCCTCCAAGGAAACTTTGTGCTTTAAAGGAAAGCATCTTCTTCCCCATGTTTATTAGTAAGTAGGAAAATTTGTACTTTTTCTAGGATAATTCATAGGCCTTTAATGCTTCCCTAGGGGAATTTAAACATCCTTGATGTAAATTGTTTGTTCTAAACCGGTGTGTGTGTGTGTGTGTGTGTGTGTGTGTGTGTGTGTGTGTGTGTGTGTGTGNNNAGAGAGAGAGAGAGAGAGAGAGAGAGAGAGAGAGAGAGAGAGAGAGAGAGAGAATTACCACTTCATAGAGTCTGGTAATATTAATGGATAATTCTCAGAATCTTTTAAAATACACAAAAGAAATTACATATTATTACAAAGGTAACCAATTTGTTGAAAAAGTTATGAATTTTTTTTATAGTTCATGAAACCCAAGTTAAAAATCTATGATCTAGAACTTTTTAATTACTTTAGTTAGGAATGGATCTGGGGTTACAATTTAGCAACCCTTTCTTTCTAGTAATTATTAGACTTTTAAAGCAGTGAACAATAGAAAGTTGAACTCTCTAAATGACCAATGAATAAATAACATTTTTTTGGCTTGAAGCCTACAAAGATATAAAGACCAAATAAAATTTCAAACTCAGTACAAACAAGTAAATTCATCATATATGTCTTGCCTGTACATATTAATGATACTCTCTTGTTCGAAAAATCCTGTTACTTGATATGTTTCATTTTGATATCACCTGCATTTCTAAGAGTTTCCTATCCTCCTCTTGTCAGAAAGCCTTACTTCATATAAAGAAAAAAAAAAAGGAAAAAACAATTCAGGCTAACTTACCAATTTATCCTTAATTCTGACAATATATACAATACTCCACACCCATTGCCACCCACATTTTCTAAAAAATGAAGGAAGGTGACTTTTCTCCTCACTTATTTAAGACAAAATATGGTCATTATAAATACGCAGAAAGATTATTTTTATGTTGTCATATTTATTCTTTCACTTATAGGTTGTAGTCATTATGTGTTTAATGTTCTACTTCTGATTATTTCAATATTCATCAATTCATTTAATGCTCCCATGCTTCTTTGAATTCTTCATATTCTTAGTTTCCTATAATAATAATAATAATATTCCATTATAGATTTTGAACAATGATATATGTAAAACCTAGTAGAATTGCTTGTTGGCTCTGGGAGTAGAGAGGTCAGACAGGAGGGAAAGAACATGAATCATGTAACCATAGAAAAATATCCCAAATTAATTAACCAATAAAAATTTAAAAATAAATAATAATATTCTATTGAATTCATATACCATAATTTATTTAACTATTCTTCAGTCAATTATATAGGTTTTGTTTTTCTAGTTCCTTGCTATTACAAAAGTGCTGTTATAAATATTTTGATGAATAGGAATACTTCATTTCTGTTTTTAACTTTTAAAAAATAGTATTAAGGTTTAGCAAAAATATATGGGCATTTCAGTCATTTTTTTGGTTTTAGTAAAATTCCATTTTTCCAGAAAAATAATACCAACTTACAAATCAACCAACAATGTATTAATATGCTTGCCATTCTATATCTTCATCCAACATTAATTATTCCACCCTTTGTCATCTTTGCCAATTTTGAAGAGAAAAATCAGAATTGCTTTAATATATGTCTCTTACTATTTGTAACTTTTATGTAAGTCTTTTACTATTGGTAATTTGGAACAATTGGATTTCATGTATCTGGAAAAAAGAGTGGAGCTGACCATGTTGCACAACTCTGCCTCACTTAAATGCAATTTACTAGCAAGTCAAGACATCACTCATTGTGATGTCATTAGACTTCTTCAAAAACAAAGAATGAACCACAGTAGATTTTGATTCTTATTTTGATAATTCCATATCTTTTAGTAACTTCTGTGGGGGAATCATCCATTGTCTTATATGTTTACATTATAACTGTACATCTTACATAATAGTTATATATTAGAGCCATTGGAATTCTTTCACTCACTGCCTCCTTTATTATTTCAGAGTAATTTCAATGTTGTAGAAGTATTTAGTATTTCCTGTAAAAAATGATCTAGTATCTAGGGAATGCAGTGGATAAAACAACTGGTCCAGAGTGAGAAAGTCTCGAGTTTAAATTTGACCTCAGAAAAGTACTAGCTGTATGGCCTTGGTCAAGTCACTTGACCTCTGTTTACCTCTATTTCCTCAAATGTAAAATATGGATAATAAGAGTGATTTTCCTTCCAGAGTTTACATAAGGATCTAGGGAAATAACATTCCTAAAGTGTATATCCTATAGAACAGTGGTTCCAAAACTTTTTTGGCCTACCGCCCCCTTTCCAGAAAAAAATATCACTTAGCATCCCCTGTCACATACTATCACAGCCCCCTTACAGTTATTTACCGCCCCCAAATGCATCTGTGGCCATCACTGCCCACCCGGATCTCTGCAATATCCACCAGGGGGCAGTGGTACCCACTTTGGGAATCACTGCTATAGAAGATATTCTACAAATGTTTATAATTGTTAGTATAATTATTATTTTTCCTACCTAGATAATATGTACTCAGATATGTAATTCCTCCTCCATTACAAAGACACATGGCCAAACTCTGTGGTCAAGGCAATAGCTCAGGTGTCTGTGGCTACTCCTCAGCCCAGATGTTCCTTGTGCTCCAGGAAGAAGCCCCAGGTCAGTGTACTACACAAAGACTTCTGTATTTCTAGTTCAAATGCAGAAGAGAAAGAAGAGATGCTTAACCCTTTAAGCCAATGATTTCTGTGTTCTTTTGAATTGTACAAAACACATTTTTAATTAAAAATATGTAATTCTTAACATATTTTAATTTTACAATGAAATGAAATTAATTGTAATAGACTGGCCATTCTATCCTGCTCAGATTTTTGAAAATCAAAAGTTAATGATTTATAAATACATAAAATATTGAAATGTAAAGAATATTGTTTTCTTGAGATTGATTTTCCCTGATTTTTGAGCCATTTTATAGTCTTAGGATAAGCCCTATACTTTCTTTTAAATTATTTTTCAGGATGACTGGATTTTCAAAGTGGAAAACTGGCACATTACCACACTGGAAGAATGCCCTGAGTTGCTAGCAAGGGTAGTAAACAAATAAACAATCCTATAGAAATGTGACATTTTGCCCTAAGGAAACTGTATTTAAGGAACATGAAAAAGTCCATAATGAACCCAAACCTGATATCCAAGCACTATGGAAAGGTAGACATTGCCCCTGACCTGACAGGTTGTATTTACTACATAAGGAAATCCTACCTAGTATGCAAAAATGGATTTTCAGGCAGAGAAAGGCAATCTTTCATATATTTAAATGAAAACATTGGCCAATTTTGCTATTTTCCCTCACAATCAATATTCTTGACTGCTCAGAAGTGGTACAAGGTGAATTGGCAATCAATGTAACGAGACTGAAGAAGGGCCTGTGTATTGTAGAGTACTAAAGTAGTAAGTATTTTATTGAAATATGGCATTCAGTAATGACTTTGTTTTGGCTTTTTATGCTGGCCTCCCAGAGAGTAGAAAATATCCAATTTTTATAAATGTCTGGCGTTGGAGATATCAGAAATACTTGATTGCATTTACAAAATAAAAATAAGTTATTATTGGTGTTGTGCTTTAGTTTTTGTTTTCCAAGGAAGTCTAGCATAATTAGATAATCACTAGCAATGAGCATATTTTAGCTAAAATCAGCACCTACTAGTTACAATTAGATCTAATCCAACATTCAATTATTAAGCACCTTTTATATGCATGTAAAGAATCATGCTAGAATATGAGGATAAATCTGTGAGGAAGACAAAAAAACAACACAAATATAATCACACCTTAACCTTATAATAATCCTATTAAATAGATCTTCTTTTCATAAAAAAATCTAATTTTTAGGAATTATAAGACTTCCTACCCAATTGGACTTTTCTAAAGATTAATGTAAAGAGATAATGTACACAAAGTGCTTAGCAAGCTTTAATTTAAGCTCCTAAGAACAGGTGATATCTTTTTTTTTTTGCATTTGTATCATTAATACTTTATTCAATTTCTGGTCCATAGTGGGTGCTTTTAAAATATCTGCTTAACTAATAATTAATGTAATTAATTAAAAATTAGAGATGATATGCATATTTGTGATATTCTGAATCTCAGGCTTTTCTGACAATTCGTTGATAATAATGATTGTAATGGTAGGGGTGATAGTGAAAATGATATTAATAATGACAATAACAATATCTAAAATTTATGGTATATTTTAAGACTTGAAAAGTACTTCACATTTTTCATCTTATTTGATCCTCACAATAACCCTAATACAAAGGTCATATTGTTATATCTTCTTTACAACTAAGGAAATCAAGTCTCAGAAAGTTTAAGTGACCTGCCCAGGTCATGCAACTAATAAGCATGTAAGGAAGGATTTGAACTCACATTTTCCTAATTCCAAGCTCCTTTCTGTATACTCTAAGTTACCTCTCATACTATAACAAAAAGGAATTGAAAATATTTTAGCAGCTTTGAATGATTAACAGTCTCCTGGAATATATTGCTTTCTGTTCAAGCAAATAAAAAACATATTTTACAGATGCACAAATTTAAGAATGGAACTTTGTATTCACTTATGGATATATTATTCATAAATATGCCAAATAAGAATATATCTCCTCAGATAGTAATTCCATTTTTTTGTGCCTTACAGATTACACAATCACTTTGCCCGTTTCTATCTCTCTTCAGAGCATGATTGGAGAATGGTAGGGCACAAAAGGACCAATTTGGATTAGTCTTCAATACCAGGATTCTTTACATGAAAAGTAGAAATGGTCAAATTTATTCAGCTATAATTCTTAAAACTTGAATCATATAATTTAACTCTGAAACCAAATCTTTAATCCAGAATTCTTATTTTTATAGACAAGGAAACTGAGGTCTGGACCAGTTAAGTGAATTGACAAAAGGCATGTGTGTAACTATTTCAGAGTAGAGAATTAAATTCAAGTTCCTTGATTGCAAATTCAGTGATCCCTCCATGAACCTTTCACTGTTTGTTTAATGGTTAGATCAAAAATGAGAAGACTATATTGAGAGTAAAACACCATTATGTTTATAGGGAGGTCCTAATAATGTTATAAATGCCCTTACTAGTATTAAATGACATATATTATACATTAATAAAGTTGTAACCCAAAGGTCTTTTTTCCCCATGAAAGCTTTTAGCATTTCTAGGGAGGGAGTCATGGTAACTGTGTCAACATTTCCCAAAGCAAGATTGTGGCTTGCCCTTTATAGCTTCTATTAGATGTATGCCTTTTGAATATTAAACTATTATTTTCAAAATTTTAGATGAAAATTATGGAGCCCTAAAAAATAGCTTTTACATGCAGCAATGAAGATACAGTTCTTTATTCTCTCCAAAGGAATAGCCAAACTTACTTTCAAGCATACTAACATAAGTTAAATGAAGCCCATTTAGATTTCCTTCTTTCTCAGAGGATAATGAGCTTTTATGATATTTTGTTTCTATGTGATATGTGGAGGAAAGGAGTAAATTTAATAATGAAATAATGATAGGACTTTTTCCCCTAATAGATCTTATTTAGATGAAATGGATAACCTGTCATTATCAAAATATGCAATTAGTGAGAATGAATTTCTAAAAATTATGTGCCAGACCCATAGTAGCCATTAAATGTATTGGCCTTTTAAAATTTAAATAAATACTAATATTCTATAAAACTCTAGTTTAACCCATTTTGCCCAGCTTTGCATCTGAAAGTGTGGTATAGTAGAAATAGTCCTGGTCTTACACTTGAAAGACCTGAATTTGAGTTTCTGTCTAGACACTAACTATGTGACCTTGTACAAATCACTTAACCTCCTTGATCCTTTTTCTGTGGTCTGTGAAACACGAATAATGATATTGGCACTTGTCCTTCCCAGTCTATTTGAGAAAAGTATTTTGTAAAGCTCAAAGTACAATCATAGAACCCTAACTTGTTATTATCACCAATCAAAAAAAGTACTTTAAAGAAAGTGTGCAAGGAGAAAAAAAAGCCCTCAATTATTGGAATTGTGATAAGGCTTTCTTGCAAACTTTTTATAAGGTTAGACAATTCAGCATACTATTCTCTAGTGTACTCATTTTTCAGTAACAGGGACATCATAAAAGCATGGATCTAAATTGGAGAGGACTTTAGAGGTCATCTCACTCACCTTCCTCCTTTTCAGAGGTGAAGAAACTGAAGTTCTGAGGATTCGAGTGATTTGTCCAACCAAGGTCATGAGGTAGTATGCTGAGGAAGTCAACAAGCATTTACTATTTTACTAATAATGAAGTTAATTAACTAATGTTAATAAAAACAACAATAGATAACATTTATATAGTTTGCTGCATACCAGTCACAATTCTAAGCACGTTAAAACTACTAATTTCATTTGATCCTCACAATAATTTTGGGAAGTAGATTATTATTATCCTCATTTTATTGATGGGAAAAATAATATTTATGCAATTTGTCAAGGATCATACATCTGGTAAGTATCTAAGGCTGCATTTGATTTTGAGACTTCCTGACTCCAGGCTAGTTGCTTTTCCTACATACTGCTCCACCTGGCTGCTCCAAATACAGGGAAAAAACACAAACACAAAAACAAAGGAACTTACTTTAGAATGGGAGAAGACAATAACTCACAAAAGGACATTGAAAATAAGAGACAGAGTCAGGGGTTCAGCCTGGAGGGGAATGAAGAAATGATTGTCCTGGACATTTACCTTCAAATGGAAGTTTTGTGAGAAACCAGTCCATTAGACATAAAGCATAAAATGAAGTTACTTCCAATGTGAAAAGATTGAGAAGGGCCAAGGGCAGACTAAACCTCCAGGGTGAAGGACTTTCTAGGGTATAAAGGAAAAGGTCCTGTAGAGAGTTAAGTAGCCTGGAAAAGAATGATTTGAATCTTGTGACTCCAAGTCTTTGTTTTTTTTTTTTGTTGTTGTTGTTTTTTTGCCACATCACTTTGTTTCATAAAGATATAAAATGTGAGTCCAATTTTTATGTGCCAGAAGAGTGTATCATGGACACGGTTTTCACAATAATGGAGCTGGAGAAGAGCATGTCTTGTTGACAGACCTCCCTAAGGCTGCTGATCAGAAGTTATGGATAGTTTACTGAAATTTGCTCCATTTCAACATTAATTTGATGATAGAGTTCATAGACTTCTGCTCTATAATCTGTAATCCATTGTTCTGTGTTCTTGCATTATAGACATTTAAATGATTGGAATAATCACCAGGACAAGATGGTGGCATGAGGCATTGAATTAGATTGGTTTGGAAATAAGAGCATTCCAAGCAGTTTATTTTATATTTCTGAACCCCAATCAGTTCCTCTTAAACATATATTTAAACAAAGGAAAACCATTTTTTGAAGAATTATGACTCTTTTTTTTTATGATGGTGATTTTTAATCAAAATTTTGCTTTGTTAATGTGGCTGCTATATAAATAAATGAACAAGGTCAGAGAATACAATTAATTCAGGTAGTGCCAGTGTTCATGTGGGGAAGTGCTAGGTCTGCATACTTCAGTTAGGAAATGGGAAAGATACAACCAAGTACAGCCAAATATTTCAGATCCTTAGGTATTTACTCTTTTCTTTGTTATTTGCCTTCCCCTGTGTTTCCTCTTGTCCTTCTGACTCTAGCTTCTGATTCCTAATCTTGTTTTACTTAGTGACTCTGCACTCCTCTGTGTGTGTGTGTGTGTGTGTGTGTCTTTTTTATTATTTGGATTTAGTAATCCATTTCTACCCTCTGGGACTCCTGCCTGATATGTATGCTCCCTAGCAGATCCTGACCTGTGCAGTGTTGTTTTTTTTGTTTCTTTTTGTTTTGTTTTTTTGACAACTTAACTTCCAATTTCCCTATAACTCAGTTTTCTACTATTTTCTGGCTCTGATGAACTCTCTGATTTTGCTCAGCAGGGAGAGGAAGGATTCCTTTCCCTGGTGGACAATGGAATTTTGACAGACATAATGCTCAACTTTTATAAGTATTTCCATATTCTACCTGTTCCCTGAGCTATATCGGGCACAACCAAATGCATATTTTGCATTATAATATAAATTCTAAAATCAATTTATCCTAGAAAAATGAAGTCAGCTTAATTTTCCAACTCACCAGATAGAAATTGTAATGAACTGGTCTGCATTTTAATGACATTTTTGTTTTTCTTATCTAAACTTGAAAGTCCTCTTGAGGCAACTAGATGCTTCAAGGAATAGAGGTCTGAGCCTATAAGCCCAATAATTCATAAAGACCTGAGTTCAAGTCCCAGGGCAAATCACTTACCCTTATTTAGCTTCGGAATACCTTAGTTTCCTCAAACTACAAAATATTGATGATAATATCACTTACCTCCCAGGGCTTTTGGGAGGACCAAATGTAAATATTTATAAAGTGTTTAGCATAAGGTTTAAATTACAGTATGTACTTAATAATAAATTCTTATTTTCCTTCCCTTCCTTGATTCTCTGCTTAAAGTTAAAGGTACTGTTCTCAGGACTTAGCACATGATTTATAGAAAATATAAGTATATATATGTAACTTTGGCATTCAGAAAGAAGAAACACATGATTTTTGTTATTCTTAAAACTGAATAATCTTGTTTATTCTCAAAGCTATATTTGTTTCTTTCAGAATGACATCATCACAATCTAAGTATCATCAGGTGATATAGAAATGATATGATGCTCCCTTTTTTATAGCTTATTTAGTCTATGAACTAAATAAACAATAAGTTTAATTTGATTGTGTTCTGCTATTAGGCAAGTGATACAAAAATAGAAGATTCAATAAAATCTTTGGGTTAACACATAATTTTTTTTTTACTTTAATCAATGATTTTTTAGAACTTCCTATTATGGTCTTCCACTGAAGAGCATCCCAATCAGGAAATGAGGATGATTTTGGATCATTTATTTTTAGCATTTATTGATTGATTTTAATACTAAAATAATTTTTTTAAAATAAAACATGAAGCAAATAAAATAGTTTAATAAAGATATTATAACTAGCATGTCATGTAACATGCCCTTCATATAGTCTACTATCTTCTAATGAGAAGAAAACCATGTTCTGACATCATACATGTAGAACTACCTTTCCATTGTATTTGTTTAAAATCTGTCACCGTTAAGTTTTATCATGAGTATTATCATAGTCATTTTTTATATTGTCTCCCAGGTACTGTTTTTATAGCTTTCACACATTTCCTTGAATTTCTAATATTAAACTTATCTCATGACACAATTATATTTGATTATATTAATATGCACTGCTATTATTATTTGTTGGCTGATACATATCTTGCTTTTAATTTTTTTTTGGTTACCAAATAATGGTGTCATGAATATTTTGGTATCTATATCTTTCTTTCAGTATTGACCTCCTAATTATGCTGGGAAGAGGGTTTGAATAGTTCTGTAAGTTGTTTATTCAGAAGGGTTAAATCAATATCTAATTATATCAAAAGGGTATTATTGTGCCTATTTTTTCAATGTTTCTTCAAGATTGAACTATTTCTGTCTTTTATTATTTCTGTCATCTTGTTAATTCTGTAGGGAGTCTACTTTCCCCTGGGACCTATCTCCTAGAGTCATAGCATCACTCTATGATTTGGATCCTACTTTGTAAGGAAATGTACTTGGAGTTTTTAGAGGGAGCAACCCTCAGTTATTCTAACTTAAAATATTCTCTAACAGAGGAACAGAATTAAATCAATCTTTCTGGGACAAATGTAAATCCTTTTTGTACTTTCTGTATTTTTATGGTGATGAATAATTCTGTTTTCTACTTGATATAAATTGTTTCTTTGAGTCTTTCTGTGTGAGCTGGGTACCCCTTTACCTATGTCTTTGAAGATTTAAATATTCTGAGATGCCCAAAAGGCAATTCAATTCTAAAGGGAAAATAAGTTAAAGAAATGTGATTTAAAGAGAGTTAGAGATTTGACTTTAAGATTAGACCTGGTCCTATAAAATTGGAAACATAGGGATTTTGTCCTGAATCCAATATTCTTGAAGACTTAGACTATTGTTAATTTTATAATACTCCTAGATGGTTACATTAGTTAAAATAATTAATTTTGAGAGAGATATTTAGCAATTAAAAAAGTAACTGATTTTTGTAGTATAATCAAGAATAATTTGGCCAAAGAAGATTTTTGTGTTTGCAACATATTGATAGAGCTCATTAATGATGTTCCATGAAATCTAAAGAAATGGAATAGGTTAGTAATAGAAGGAAATAGAAGAAACTATAATGAAATTTATAGTGAAAATTTCAAAATGTAAACAAAGAGTTTTATATCTATTTAGCTATTTATCTATACCAATTAATATCTATCTCGGTGTAGCTAAGATTATTAATGTCAAAAATTTTCCCCAGTATCCCTATTCAAATCATCTAGAACCAACATTCTCTAGTTCACTATTTGGAAAATGCTGATTTAGTGAATCATCAGACCAATTTAGCCAAATGAATCAAATAAAACATTAAATCTTTCCTCCTGGATTATTTGACCATCAACCATAAACATATGCAAGATTTAATTCAGTGGTCGTGAGTCATGTATTTTGGAAACCGAATGAATACAATGCAATAAAAAAATAAACTCTGCTTTATTTTAAAGGTCCTTTAATTTTTCATGTTTGCCTTTTTCACCTTACTTTGAGGAAGATAAACTTTATTATTCTTTTTTAACAAATAAGGTAAAATATGTCTTTAAAAGGTTACATGGATCTGTTTGACTCTTATCAGCCTGATATTTAACTGTTTAGACAATTCAATTAAGTGAATTTCAATTATCTCTGCATAAGAGAAAGATATTCTTTTTTCTTCTCTCTCTCTCTCTCTCTCTCTCTCTCTCTCTCTCTCTCTCTCTCTCTCTCTCTCT
>NC_058133.1:90230734-90262068 GCF_016433145.1 Gracilinanus agilis | reverse complement strand
AAACATTCAAAGAACAATTAATCCCAATACTATACAAATTATTTGATATAATAAACAAAGAAGGAGTCTTACCAAACTCCTTTTATGACACAAATATGGTACTGATTCCAAAGCCAGGCAGATCAAAAACAGAGAAAGAAAATTACAGACCAATCTCCTTAATGAACATAGATGCAAAAATCTTAAATAGAATACTTGCAAAAAGACTCCAGCAAGTGATCAAGAGGGTTATTCATCATAATCAGGTGGGATTTATACCAGAAATGTAAGGATGGTTCAACATTAGGAAAACCATCCACATAATTGACCATATCAACAAGCTAACCAACAAAAACCTCATGATTATCTCAATAGATGCTGAAAAAGCCTTTGACAAAATACAACATCCATTCCTACTGAAAACACGGGAAAGTAAGGGAATAGAATTTTCTTTCCTAAAAATAATAAACAGAATATATCTTAAAGCATCAACAAGCATCATATGCAATGGGGATAAATTAGAAGCCTTTCCAATGAGATCAGGAGTGAAACAAGGATGCCCATTATCACCTCTTTTATTTAACATTGTACTAGAAACACTAACAGTAGCAATTAGAGAAGAAAAATAAATTGAAGGTATTAAAATAGGCAAGGAGGAGACTAAGCTATCACTCTTTGCAGATGATATGATGGTCTACTTAAAAAATCCTAGGGAATCAACTAAAAAGCTAGTAGAAATAATCAACAACTTTAGCAAAGTTGCAGGATACAAAATAAATAGACATAAATCATCAGCATTTATATATATTTCCAACATATCACAGCAGCAAGAGGTAGAAAGAGAAACATCATTTAAAATTACCCTAGAAAATATAAAATACTTAGGAATCTATCTACCAAAACAAATACAGGAATTATACGAACATAACTACAAAACACTTTCCAAAAAAGTAAAACTAGATCTAACAATTGGAAAAACATTGATTGCTCATGGGCTGGATGAGCTAACATAATAAAAATTACCTTTCTACCCAAATTAATTTACTTATTGACTGTCATACCTATCAAACTACCAAAAACCTTTTTTACTACATTAGAAAAAAACTATAACAAAGTTTATTTGGAAAAACAAAAGATCAAGAATATAAAGTGAAATAATGAAAAAAAAGTGAAGGAAGGTGGTCTAGCAGTATCAGATATTAAGCTGTACTATAAAGCAGCAGTCATCAAAACAATATGGTACTGGCTAAGAGATAGAAGGGAGGATCAATGGAATAGACTTGGGGTAAGTGATGTCAGCAAGACAGTGCATGATAAACCCAAAGAGCCCAATTTTGGGGACAAAAATCCACTATTTGACAAAAACTGCTGGGAAAATTGGAGAACAATATGGGAGAGATTAGGTTTAGATCAACATCTCACACCATACACCAAGATAAATTCAGAATGGGTGAAAGACTTAAATATAAAGAAAGAAACTGTAAGTAAATTAGGTGAAAGCAGAATAGTATACTTGTCAGATCTCTGGGAAAGGAAAGATTTTAAAACCAAGCAAGAGTTAGAGAAAATTACAAAATGTAGAATAAATAATTTTGATTATATTAAATTTAAAAGTTTTTGTACAAAGAAAAACAATGCAACCAAAAGCATAAGGGAAACAACAAACTGGGAAAAAATCTTTATAATAAAAAATTCTGACAGAGGTCTAATTAATCAAATATACAAGGAGCTAAATCAATTGTATAAAAAATCAAGCCGTTCCCTAAGTAATAAATGGGGAAGGGACATGAATAAGCAATTTTCAGATAAAGAAATCAAAAGCATCAATAAGCACATGAGAAAGTGTTCTAAATCTCTAATAATTAAAGAAATGCAAATTAAAACAACACTGAGGTACCACCTCACACCTAGCAGATTGGCTAAAATGATAGTAGGAGAGAGTAATGAATGCTGAAGGGGATGTGGTGAAATTGGGACTTTAATGCACTGCTGGTGGAATTGTGAACTGATCCAACCATTCTGGAGGGCAATTTGGAACTATGCCCAAAGAGTGATAAAAGAATGCCTGCCCTTTGATCCAGCCATACCATTGCTGGGATTGTACCCCAAAGAGATCATAGATAAACAGACTTGCACAAAAATATTTATAGCTGCACTCTTTTGTGACGGCAAAAAACTGGAAAGCAAGGATATGCCCTTCAATTGGGGAATGGCTGAACAAATTGTGGTATCTGTTGGTGATGGAATATGATTGTGCTCAAAGGAATAATAAACTAGAGGAATTCCATGTGAACTGGAAAGACCTCCAGGAATTGATGCAGAATGAAAGGAGCAGAGCCAGAAGAACATTGTACACAGAGACTGATATACTATGTTAAATCGAATGTAATGGATTTCTGTACTAGCAGCAATGCAATGACCCAAGACAATTCTGAGGGATTTATGGAAAGGAACACTACCCACATTCAGAGGAAGAACTACAGGATTAAAAACACAAAAGAAAAACAACTGCTTGGACACTTGGGTTGATGTGGACATGATTGGGGATGTAGACCTGAAAAGACCATACCCAAGTAACTATCAATAATGTGTAAATAAGTCTTCACTGACCACACATATTAAAACCAGTGATAATGTGAATTAGCTACAGCAGAAGGGGGCGGGGGTTTGAGGGGGTGAAGGGGAAAGTAAAAACATGACTTATGTAACCATGGATAATTTTTATAAAAATAAAAAAAATTAAAAAAAAAGAAAGAAAAAAATACTCCTCTTTATAGTTGTCATGATTATGTCCTTTGAAAAACCAAGAGAATAAATAATGAAATTAATTGTGATGATAATGATTTCAGTAAAATACCATGATGCAAAATAAATTCAGGCCTCTTCAGCATTTCTATATCCTATTAACAAAATCAAGAAGTGATAAGAAAAATTGCATTTAAAATAAAATAATTATTTATTTGGTAGGTACCTGACCAATACATATATAAGTTTTTTATATAGGGAGAATTAATATAAGATAAATAGAGGCTTTCTTTTCATGCAGTGTCAATATTTTTTAAATGGCATTGCTCCCTCTAAGGAAAATAAAAATATGTATGTTAATGCATTTTATGTCCAAATCTGTAAGAAATAAGTTTTATGAATTTAACATTGTATTGAATCCATGCATTTCTAGCTAGAAAAATAATTGCTCAAACTAACATAGTCTCCACCCCATCTCTCTTGCCACAGACATCACTCTGTACAGTTTGAAGTTTATTGAAAATGTTAAAAAGGTGAATATTACAAGATAATGCAAAACATTTTAGAGTTAACATTCTATTCTGTGATAGCACAATGACCACATAATCTTGTCAGTTATTGTTGCTAGTCAGTCTTGCAGACTCTAACTCAAGCTGGAAGTTTTCTTGGCAGATACAATAGTGATTGGCCAATTCCTTCTCCAGATCATTTTACAGATAAGGAAACTGAAGTCAACAAGATTAAGTGGCTTACCCAGGATTACACAGTTATTAAGTGTCTGAGGACAGATTTAAATTTAGGAATATCATCTTCCTGATTCCAGATCCAATGCTCCATCTACTGTGCCACCTAATTATTTTGTTATGTAACCATTCAATTCCTTACTTGACCACTTGCCTCAAGTGTCAGAGACCTCCATGTGATACATGCCTTCATCCATTCAAGAAGGAGATGAGAGCTCTATGATATAGGATTTGGGAAAGGAAATGATCTTAATTAAACAAGAAGTATTTCCTGTTTTTAGTTTGTTTGCCATCTTTTATTCATTTTCTCTAGACTTTAGTTTTTATTTTTGAACAGATTTTTCTAAAAGGAAAAGTCTAAAAAAGGACTTTAAAGAAAAGAAAAAATTGTTAATGTGAATTTGGGAATGGAGAAAATTCTTAATATGCTTCCACATAGTTTAATTTACAAATTTAGTACTACAACAATTACATTACCAAGGGAACACATGACACTAGACAAGCAATAATTCAAAATTCATTTGGAAGAAGAAAAGTTTTAGAATCTCATGAGAAATAATGAAAAACAAGCTAAAATAAAGGTGGGATAGCATAATCCTATTGTAAAGTAGTAACTAAAATAGCTGCTACTGATTATATAACTTCAGAGTAGATCAGTGGGAAAATATAAGATAAAAAAGATAAAGATAAATTATAAATAGTCAGAAGATCCAACTTATATGATTAGGAAATAAATAGTTCTTAAAATGCCAGGGATTCCCAAAACATAAATAATTAAAATAATAATATTTAATATTTTTAACAGCACCTACTATGTGCCTGAAATTTTGCTAAATACTTTACAATTATTATCTCATATGATCATTACAACAGCTATGGAAAGTAGATTATCTCCATTTTACAGATAAGGTAAATCAGGCAAATAATAGCCAAATGACTTATCCAGTGTCACACAACTAGTAAGTGTCTATCTAAGGCTACATTTGAACTCAGATCTTTCTGAATGCCAATCATATGATGTTATACTTAGAAATTGAATTAATTGAAGGTAAACAACAACTAATCAGAATTTATGTATACAACTGACAAAACTCAGAAACAGAAAACAAAATGACATTTTAAATAACTACAGAATCTATGAAATACTTGAGAATCTCCCTACCAAAACACAGATTAAATGAAGACAACTACTTCAGGGTGGTAGAAGAATATTTTAAGCATTATTTTTAATCATTCTTCAGATGAAAAATATTCCACCCTACTTTAGGAAGGATTTGAAGTTTATATATCTTAATTGCCTATGAAGAAGCTAGCAAGACAATGAACTATGCCTTGAGAGCATACACTTTCTTTACACCTAATCCCTAAGATGACTAAACTTTTGGGGTAGGTAAAAATGACTTAAGAAAACTTGGAGTAATTTTTGGAGGGAAGGAACTTTATTTTTATTTTGAATATTTTCTCATATTTACATATTTCATGTTCTTTCCCTTTCCCCAAACCCCCCTAACCTTCCTTAGCCGATGCACAATTCCATTGGATTTTACATGTATCATTGATTAAGCACTAATTCCATATTATTGATGGTTAGACTAGAGTTATCATTTAGTGTCTACATCCCCAATAATATCCCCATTAGCCCATGTTTCAAGCAGTTTTTTTTCTTCTGTGTTTCTCCTCCCACAATTCTTCCTCTGAATGTGGCTAGTTTTCTTTCTCATAAGTTCCTCAGCCTTGCTCTGGATCCTTGCATTGCTGCTAGTAGAGAAGTCCATTATGTCCGATTGTACCACAGTGTATCAGCCTCTATGTATAATGTTCTCCTAGTTCTGCTCCTTTCACTCTGCATCAATTCCTGGAGGTCATTTCAGTTCACATGGGATTCCTCCAGTTCTTTATTGGGAAAGAACTTTTTAATGAAGAAAAAAAAAGTTTTAAAAAGGAGAGGCAAGTTTTCTCTCATCTCCCCAAGGGAAATGGCAAGCAGCTTCAGAGATGGGGCTTTCAGGACATCAAAGGGATGAATCTTTTGCTACTGTATTGTCCTCTCTGAAAGCACTTGGTAATATTCTAGCTGAAGAGTAGATAGTACACAGTTAACATCAACCCTCTACCTTTAACACAAATTTTAAAAAATTGCATCTGCACATTTCAGAATAAGCATAGGAGCCAATTAGAATTACTTGTCCAACACTCCATATGCTGGTGAGGAGTTAGTATAGACACAATTTGCTTGTCTAATCTTATCCATCCAAATATTTTGTAACCATTGTTATTGATATAGCGTTTGAGTAAATGACTTTGCTAAAAAATAATGAGTCCAGTAGTTAAAACAAAGTACACTAGTGGGGGGTACTATCCCCACCACAGAATCACTTGTGGAACTTTGCCGATCCTGTAAGGGGGAAAAAGGGGTTTGGGGGTAAATATATTTAAGATTGGTTGCCAGAGGATTGAACAATTATCAATCCTCAATTAAGCATAATCTCAAGATAAAATTGACTTTTATGGAAGTTTATTTACAATTCAGAAGAGAGAGAGGAAATAAGGAAATAAGAACTTAACACAGTAAGTAAATTACTATGATTCACTTATTAATCCAGGTAGGTCTAATTAACCCTCTGCCAAGAGTCAGAGGGCCAGAGGTCTGGAGGTGAATGAAACAAAGCTTCTTTCATAAAGTCTTTATTAAGGGAAAGTTCCTTAAGAAAAGTTCAGGAAGATTCAGTCTTTAAACTCACCGTGTGGACTTCTAAAGAAGATATTGAAAGCAGTCTCATCAAGTTCTCTTCTTCAGTGAATTTTTGTATTTCTTTTGTTACTTGATCAATTATGCGCTTTTTGTGTTTCTTTACCAAGATATTAAATCTTTTTCTTTATTTTATTGAATTATTCTAATTTCTTTTTCCAATTTTTCTTTTACCATTCTAATCTCTGACTCTTCCATGAATTGTTGTTGGGCTTGTGTCCAATATGCATTTTTCTGGCTTTGCATGTAGGTGTTTTTACACTATGTCTTCTGAGTTTGTGTCTTTAGATTCCATGTTACCATAATAGTGATTCAGGTCCATTTTTGGTTGGTTGTTCATTGTTCTGACCTATTTATTGGCCTTTAACTTTAGATTAATGTTGGATTCTGTTCTCAGAGTGGAGTGGGATTTTGTCTCAGTCTTCAAGATTTTGAATTCTTGTTTTTACATTTAATTCTGAGGTTTGTAAGTTTTTTAGTGCTCAAAGGTAGATGATTTGGAGAGAAGTGTGCATTGGGCTGGCTTACACTCTTGTCTACTGAGGAAGGACTGTGTTTCCTTGGAGCTATAAGTCCTAGTGTTCTCCTTTTTCTTTTTTTTTAAATCCTTACCTTCTGTCTTAGAATCAGTCCTATATATTGGCTCCAAGGCAGAAGAGTTATAAATGCCAGGCAACTGGGATTAAGTGATTTTCCCCATGGTCACACAGATAGGAAGGGTGTGAATCCAGATTTGAATCCAACTCATTGAGCCAAGTAAATGCCCCTAACTAATACACTTCTTAGTACTGGAACTGTGACCATGACTCTTATTCCCTTATGACAATAAGTAATAGTGCTTCTATCCTGCCTGGAACGGAGACCCAGAACTACATATGGTCAATGCAACAGGGTCTTGTGCAAGGTGTCAGTTCTGGATATTCTTTCTTTCTGGTCTTTCTGACCAGTTGTATCATCTCCTTACTGTGTTTTGCCTGAGAACTCCTAAACTTGCTGCTCTTGCTGCTGCCCTTTCTATCTCAGCTACAGCTGCCTCCAAGGCTAGAAGATGCATATAAAATGAAGTAGAATCAATAGAACGATATATAAAAATGACTCTAACTGTAATTCTTTAACTTTAAAAATTTAAAAATTTATTTTTTACATGTTGATACAATTTTAATAATTGTTTTCTGACATTTTGTGATCAATGTTGTCTGTCTGCCTCCCAACCCTTCCTCTTCCCAAGGCATAAAGTAATATGATATATACTGTAATGTTTTCTTATACGATATTTCCATGTTCATCATGTTATGAAAGAAGACACATATCACTTCCACTAGAGAAAAATTTGTTGAGGAAATAAAGTGAAGAATAGAATGTTTCAATTTACATTTAGACTGTCAGTTCCTTCTATACGGTTTGATAGCCTTTTTGATCATGAGTCCCTTGGATCCTCACACTGCAGATAATAATTGTCATTCAGAGTTGATCATCGTACTTTATTGCTGTTACTGTGTACAACATGTTGTGGTTCTGCTCACTTTATTTTGCATTACTTCATATAAGTCTTTCCAGACCTTTTTTGTGATCATTTTATTTGTCATTTCTTATGGCACAATATTATTTCATTATAATCATATATCAAAACCTATTAATCTTTTAATTTTCCTATTCTTTGTCACCACAAAAAAAGCTCCTTTAATATTTTTGTACAAATATGTCCGTTCCCCAACCTTTGATATCTTTGAGATAAAAACCTAGAGGTGGTATTGCAGGCCAAAGAGCATGCATAGTTTTAGGGACCTATGGGCATAGTTCCAAATAATTCTCCAAAATGGTTGAATCAGTTCACAGCTCCACCAAAAGTGTATTAGTCTCAAATTTACCACATTCCCTCTCACATTTATTATTTCCATTTTTTATCATATTGGCTAATCTAATAGGTATTACATATCTCAGAGCTGTTTTAATTTGCATTCTGCTCTAATTAATGATTTTGGAAAATTTTTTCACAATACAAAAGATCATTTTAATTTCATCATCTGAGAATTGTCGATTCATATCCTTTGACCACTTGTCACTTATAAAATGACTTGTATTCTTATAATTTTAAATCAATCTTCTACAAAATTAAGAAATACGAACCTTTTCAGAGATAGTTTTTATTAGAAAAATTCCTGTTTTTTTCCTTCTATTTTTGTTGCATTGGATTTGTGTGTGCAAAATCTTTTTATTTTAATGTAGTCAAAATTATCTATTTTACATGTCCTCTGTGTCATAAATCATTTCCTTATCTATAAGTCTGAATGGAACTTTTTTTCTCAAAATGACAGAAGCTAAAAAAAAACCCACATATTCAACACATATTCAACAAAGTAAAATAACAAAGGAAAAAAAAACATCCTGTATATACGCATCTAGTTACATGTTTATTATATTTTTTTCAATAGAATAGAAGCTTTTTTTAGGAAAGGGCCTGTTTTTTTTTTCATTTTGCTTTTTGTATCTCTAGAGCCTAGCATATGGTATTCATATTGGGTGATTAATAAATGCTTGTTGGATTGGAATGAACTGCTGGACACTGACAAATTAGTGGATTATCTCTTTATGAGAACTACAAATGGGACAACTATTATTGAGCATTCAAGAAAGAGATAGAGAGAAAATTGAGGAATCTATATTTGTTGAACTGAATTAGCAATAACTTTATTTTTTCTCATAGAGTGCTGATTTTAGAGACTTTTGTGGGTTATTTACCAGCTTACTGAATCATAACTCACTTCTGACTAGTCAACCCAGAAGAAGTTAATGGCTTTTCTCATAAAATCAGGGGAAAAAGCATTTTTTAAAATCAAAATATAATAAGTGCCTTCAAATACAAATATAAAATGGAGTATACGGTGAAGATTGAATTATATTTTGATTGAGTTATATATTCTACATAACATTTTAGAATGTATTTCAACATGTATAATTATTCTGCTATGAAATAAGAGAAAATTATGAAGGGAAAGATAAGAAAGTATAGTAGTAGTTATGGCTTATGTTCAACTGAATGTGGCATAATTTATACATAGGAATTTTGAGTAGTATCCTATTTAAGATTCCTTTCCTTGTGTATATGGACAATAGGAACTAAAATTACGTAGAAAAGTGGAAGATAGGCCATTAGTTAAGTCATGCTTCTTAATATTTGTCAGAAAAAAGTAATTCATGCTTTGTCTTTTTGCCATTCTAAATGAGTTATTAAGATCTCTATTTTCTGGATCACATAGTATTACTTTTGGAGGCTATGAGTTTGGTTCACATTAGTAATTTCATAAGGATGTTTTATTTCATGCTGTGAAAAAAATAACCTTTAGCTGCATTTTTCTTGATTACAAATCATGAGACTCAGGCTTCATTTTTTTTTCAGTGTTCTACATTGATTTCATAGCAACTAGGGTCCATACTTTTGTTCTCTTTAGGGATGGATTTATATTTCCCAATATTATTCATGTATGTATTTTTATGAATTTTTATTTAAAAATGGTAATTTTATTTACATAAAATGTTAATTTTAATAAATGAGATGGGTAAAGTAGTTCTTTGGCAGTAGTTCTTTTGAAAATAGTAATACAAATTATTTCTACTAAGCAATATTGTAAATATATATAATTATTGTGGCAATCTATTACAAGGCATTTTGATTGGTGTTTTCCAAGCTTATGTTCTGAATAATCATCAGTATCATAACAGAGCATAGTAAAGTGAAGGACTTCCATAGCTACAAAACCCTGAAATTGGTATTCTAAGAGCCATTTACATTAATTTTAACTACGCTGTCATTTATTCTATTATTCAAAATTAATACCTTCTTTAGTCACCATCCACTCTTCATTGTTACCTTTTCAGGGAATAAAATCTTTGTTAAATCAGATAGAATCACTGTATTAAAATCTAATAGATACATTTGTTAGTCTAAGTAGAAAGCACAGCAAAACACTCTGATGACATCATCAAAAATTGACATTTCCATCACTCTTCAAGTTTCCAAAATGCATTGCTTACATTCCTGAAATTGAATATTATTGTGCTATTTTATTGATGAGCAATTTGAATCTGACAGTTTGAGATTTTGTGATTTTCTCTCCTTTATTTTAATATTTTTAATATCAAGCACTTTTTTCTCTAATTCTAGTTTCTTTCACTTTTACATATTTACATTTTCCCGTCAGTTGGTCTGTTTTTTGTTTCTTGGGTGAGTCTTGCCATGATGAATTAAAGTGTTTATGTTACTAATATTTTCTTCTAGGTTGTAAATTCTATTTTCACAATTCTTGTTTCTCTTCATACATGAGTACTCTTTTCTGTTTCTCTGCTTTTGGAATCCACAGTGTCCTCTGCCTCATTGAATATTAATTATTTTTCCTCTGTCTTAGAATACTTATCCACAAATATCTGGAATCTTTGATTTGAATTAGAGATCATATTCTTTTTTTGGCTTATAGTTAAGTATATGATTTATCTGTTTAAGGTCAATGACTTTAACTGATCTTTCTTTCTCCTGAGTTTTCTGATAATTTTACTCTTTTTTCCCTCCTTTATCATTCCCCTCTTCACTTTCTGTTCCATTCTTCTTTGGTGATTACCCTAGGACTGTGCTACAAAGCTCTCTCACTTCCCATTGATATGTTTCAAAGTGTGATGTTTTCCAAGTGACTTCTGGTGGGGGGAAAGAACTATATCTAGATAGATACTTGAATCTTTACATCAGGTTTAGTGGAGTATTCACACACATTCACACACACAGTTCTGTCATGCTTCTGCTATAGCTTGAGGAAGTGTCTTCTGTTTGTTTTATAATTCGAAAATGAATGGGGACAGGTTTGAAATCTGTTGTAAGCATGTATATCAGTTTGCAAAGATTGATACAGATAATTCCAGCAATCAATCAATAAACATTTAGTAAGCACCTACTACAAGTTGCGCACTGTGCTAAGTGTCAGAGATACAAAAAGAGGCCAAAAATAGTACCTGATTAAAGGACCTCATAATCTAATAAAACATTAAATAGAGCACTTGCCTTAAAGGCAAGAAAATCTGAGATAAAATCAGCCTCAAGCACTAGTTTGTACCCTGGGCAAGTCACTTAACACCATTAATCCTTAGTTTTATTAGCTGTAAAATGGGATAGTAATAATACCTTTTCTCCTGTGGAGATAATTTTTTTGTAAAATATTTAGCATAGGTCCTGGCACATAAAATGTGCTTAATTCTTATTTCCTTCTCTTACCTCCAGTCATTCTTCCCACATCACAATCAATACCCGGTAGATAATGGGGTAAAGGTTGCTGAGTGAGTGCCTTAGAGATTCTTTTTTTTTTTTTTTGCTATTAATACATTGAATTATTCCCTTGTTTGGGTTTTTGGTATCCTAAACTGTGGAGATCTATGATATTGCTTTATGTCTTGCACATAATTCCTATTTTGGAAAGGTTTGAAAGGTCTTGAAGATCTAAGAAAATATTTACTCTACCATCTTGTTGGTCACATGAATAGAGTGTCCTTTATTTTATGCACTGAGAACCTCAGTCCACAAATGGAGATTTGTAGCTTATACTAAGATTTGATGTCTTCTTACAGAAACCCCAACCTGTTACTTATGAATTGTTTGAAATCTACATTGCTGTATTTGCTACTGCTTCTGGTCTGTCCAGAATGGCCAAGGTATTTCCTTCCTTTTATCCTGCATATATGCTCAATAGGATTGCAACTAAAGGTATGAAAAACATTTTATTTTAAATCGAGAAGTTAGGATGACAATATCATCATTATTTAAATAATGTTCATAAGCAAGTACAGTGATCCCTCGCCTATCATGGGAGTTACATTCCAGAACACCTCATGATAGTGAAAATCCATGAAGTAGCAGGAGAACAAACAGACTGAAGCTATAGTCACTGAGCCAATCAGCACCCAGGATACAGAACACAGCACTGTGGTTGGTTGTTTTCATCAGCCAATAGTGTGCCCTGTACAATCTCACGTGGGCAAACCAGCACAAGTGGTAGTGGCATACTGCATTTCCATTGTGTATAGTATGGTATCCATCCACAAATTCCAACAATATAGCAAACACTCCACGATATAGAATTAGATTTTTTTTTTAAAACCACGTTAAGTGAACAGCAATATAGCTAGGGATGACTGTATTTCATAGACAAAAATAGTAATTCTGATTACTGTCACATGAGTTTTAGAACAAAAGGGACTGGACCTTGTCCGGGTCCAGCCGGACACAACCGAGGGGTCTGGGGAAATGGCAACCTAAGAACCCATAGGGAGAGAAGAGGGGAGACCTCGCGTGCAAGACACAGAGTCGTTTGGATGGAAGCAAGGCTCGTTTATTGCAGATCTATGACAAGAATATATAGGTTGAGGGCAGAAGGGGGTCGGCAGATACTAAGGGGAAAGGAACGCGGAAAGGGAGCATAGAAAATCTCCTGTGGTGTCTTACTGTCTCCAAGCATGGCTGGGCCTATGATCAATATCTTATCTTAGAAGAGTGAATGATATCTATTCTTAGAAGAGTGACTATTTTATCTTAAAGTCTTGGTCCCTAACAGGACCTCCTTGTGGTGGCATTGAGAGGTTAAGTAACCTGTCCAAGATTAAATGGAAAATGACTAAGAAACATGACTTGAACTCACAGTTTCCTACTTCACTTTATACTTCTAAATGTGTTTATATAATATTTCCAAATTTAGCTTCTCTACTTCCACTACAATAACTCTAGCTCCTAGCATTGTACGGACTCAAATCTCTAATATTGCTTCTTTTCCTCCTTTCCTTCGTTTCATTTTAATTTTAATTTGATATAATGATAGAAAGAAACACAGATTTATATGTAGATCAGCTGCAAGTTATTTATGCAATTAAATTTATTAACTTATTAATATATCTTAAGGTTTATGTTAACCTTCAAAACATTTTTATGATAAATATTCCCATTTTTTAAATTAAACAAAACCTTTTTTAATTATATGTTTAGGTAAATGTTGTAAAGTTTTGCCAAGGCCCTAAATTAATTGCCTAATTTTTAAAAATACTTTTTTAAGGGTATAATTATTAGGAGAAAACATTTCTTTTTTGGAAGGGGGCAGGAAATTACCTTTTCAAAGACACATTTTGCCATCTGTTCTAACTTCACCTATAATAATCACTGTTATCCTCTGATCGAAATGCACTCTCTCAGATTAAGTGGCAAAAGTATAGACAACAGTGAACTCAAAGCAGGTTTATGAGGGGAAAAAATGACTTTTCACGCAGTTCTTTCCCTGTAGGCCTTCTGAAATGTCAGGCCACCTATGGCAAGCAGATCACGGAGATGTCTGAGCTCAGCATTTGTACACAGATCATTAGTCTTGGACATTTTCTCAAAGAATACTTACATTCAAAGGTGGATCTCAGTCAAGCAGTGGACAACTAATGTTTCCATGGACAACTTGAGAAGGATTATTTAAGTTTGGGGGAATTGATTTGAGTAAACAGCACCACTCTCTAGTACAATGATAGACCAATTTCTCAATACAGTAATTGCTATCAGGGAACTGTTTGGAGAAGAGAAAGTGAAGGTACAACTGTAAACTTACTCTCTCCCCTCAAGCAGTTATTCCAAATCACAGATAATTCCCCTGGAGCTTTCCTTGCTGTTTTAGCAGTATCTAAGACAAAAATAATGAGAGAAGCAGGAAGCTGGAAGGTCATTCTCTGGACAGATTCCAGGGCTGAGGATAGTGAATTCAGATACAAGTAATAACCAACTTACAAATCACCTAGAGTATAAATGGTTGCCACTCTTCAACTTCTCTTTATACTCTCCCCTCACCCCTTACCCTATTCTTTCATTAGGGATCTCTGTTGCTTTTGCTCACATAGTCATAGGAACATTTATGACTTTATGCATTTATAGAAAGCCAGAGGGGAGATAAACAAAGCAAAAAACAAACTACCAGAAGAAACCAAATCCCATACCCTCCCCCATAAAAGAAAATAAATTAATTCAAAAACAGTAAAAGATTAGGGAAGCTGACTTAAAGGCTAAAATCTTGGTCAACACTGACCTATTTATTCTACTCCTTCATTCGCCCATTTTGTATGTATTCCACACATAGTTTATAGGAAATATATTCATATTTTCATGAAAAAAATTAATAATTATGTAAATGTAACTTTATACCTATAAAGGTATCTCACCCCATGATCTCTCTAAGAATTCTGGGACTATCTAGAAGGTATTTTAGGTTTCTCTAAGTCTTGGATCTATCCAAGGCACTATTGTTTTGGGTCACCACACTAAGAACTTATGATGACTCCACCAAAGCTTGTGTTTTTGTTCATTTGTATTTTTGTTTTACTGAAATTGTATCTGATGTTTACAGTTACTCATATCTATTTCAATCTATCTTACTTTCTAGTTGACCTCTGCCTAATTGTGTCCTTGCAGTATTCCTATGTAGGCACCCTTGTCTAAATCCTTTATAATGAGAAATTCCTGATCATAGACAAGAGGGAGTCACATCATCTATCCAGCTTGCTCTTTTCTACGAAGTTATCTGATAAATTTCTTTACAAAAAATTTTTAGATATTGAGGGTTTCTCATGAACAACTTCATTTTCTTACATTACTTGAAATGCTACCAATTAGACATTCACTTAAAATTATAGCTATTATTTAAAGAATATAAATAATTCTGAGAGTATTAAGTGATTTATAGTTATTTACACTTCTTTATGACTGGTCAGTCAGACTATTCTCCACCTTAATATAAAACTGAGATAATAGACATTTGATCAGTCCCAAACTTCTATTATATTTTAATATCATAGTTGTGTGGCTCAATATATGTCAAAAACTACCTTTAACTCTTCTGTGAGTAGCACCATGGATTTGGACACAAAGGACATAAAAGAGATAATATTCATATCCATATTGGATGGCATCATGGAGCCATAGGAAGAATGTTGAACTTACAATCAAAAGACCTGAATTCAAAATTGTGGTTCTGCCAAGCACATGAAGTTTAAAAAATGCTCATTTTCTCTTCCTTCCTTCCTTCTTTCCTTCCTTTTTTCTTCCTTTCTTCCTTCCTTCTTTACCTCCTTCCTTCCTTCTTTTCTTCCTTCCCTCCTTCCTCCCCTTCCTCCTTCCTTCGTTCCCTCCTTTCCCTTCTTTCCTTCCTTCCTTCTTTCCTTCCTTCCTTCCTCCCTTCCTTCCTTCCTTTTTTCACCAAAAGAAATGTAGTATTTGTCCATCTCTCAGATATCTAGAGAACTGACCTTCAATATATTCAAAATTATTTTTCATACCCACAAGATTTTTTTTCCATCATGTATATATAACACATCAAGAACTGTGGGTTAGACTCCATATTACAGCTCTATTTTGGTAGATGAAGTATTTTTTATAATGATGTATACAGACCTTTTAAATTTTTTCATCCATTTGTTATCCTCCTAACTGTATTAAATACTCTTACAATGGTATGGCTTTCCCTTCAAAACCGTTCATGATTTTATGGAAACAGTAATGTCACACCATCATCTTTTGTAAGATATTGCAAATGACTTTACAGTGAGGATTCCATTAATGTAAATAATGAATCCCCTGAAGTGATCGGTCATATATTCAAATTTCTGCTATTCAAAGTCATAATTATATAAAATATGGTAAATGGTTCCTCCCATATGGAAATATGCAGTTCAGATTTGAATAATACAATCACCTTAGGGGATTATTTATTTGTGCTCACTTGGATCTGGTTCTATATTTTAAACCTGAACAAACCTTGGCTACCATATCTTATGAAAAGGAGATCTTTATTTTTGTTTTTCTATCTGAGATGATTTCTAGACTGTCTTTGTAGTAAATGACTTATTTTCTTTATATTTCCTGCTGAAACAATAATAGACTTTGCCTATTCTTTTATGATTTAACCTTTTTTTGTTTTAGTATTTTTGTTTTAGTATTTAGTAGTATATTGATACAATAGCAATTATTATCTTAACTGCAAACTGGAGACAAGGAAATTAAAAAAAACTTTTCAAAATTGGGTTTGAATTATATTTTCCAAAATGAAGTTCTTTATGAATACCCAAATTGATTTTTTGAGTTTATATCCTCTACATAGGAATATTAATGACCCA
Source organism: Gracilinanus agilis (assembly GCF_016433145.1). Taxonomy (NCBI): domain Eukaryota; kingdom Metazoa; phylum Chordata; class Mammalia; order Didelphimorphia; family Didelphidae; genus Gracilinanus; species Gracilinanus agilis. The sequence goes on along the minus strand of NC_058133.1, from coordinate 90,245,682 downwards.
TAATTTTACTGAATAAGTAGTACAATGGAAGAACTGAATTTATAATACACTACTATAAATGACCTCCTTTCAGTCCATTAATTACTCTTTAATCCTATACTTGGCACTTCCATACTACCTCCTTCAGACCCAAGAGGACCATTTAGTAAATTGCAATGCCTGTGCATTAAAGGTACCCTGATGATCCAAAGAACTAATGTACTTCCACAAATGCTGACTTTAATTCCAATGAATGGTAGATACACTAGTGGTTTTAGTTGAAAGCCATAATCACTGAAAACTAAATATTCTTAAAAGAATAACTGGCTCATGGTAAATATCTAACAAAGCTCTTCATCCCAACCTTGAGAGCATTATGAATCTATAAGCTACTGCTTAATTTTTCTGTTATTTTATTATTAGATTCCAGAAAAACAAGACAGAAAGAGTTAATGATACTTTCTTGCTGTGATAATTGCTGATTAGGGAGCATGTGCTGAGATAGTCCAGAAATGTTTCCTCATGATGATGTATGTACCTTTAATTGATATATTCTGTCTTTTTATTTGGCAGACATTTCAGAGCATCATATCTACCAGTCTGTAAAATAATAATTCATCAGATCATAGACAATAGGGTCTTAGATGAGCCAGATTTCCTTGGCACCATGGAAGGACACATTATAGTTACTGTATGTTCAAGGGTCACAGAATCTATGACTAATTTTAAATGTATATTGCTTCTATTGCTGCCCCTACTAGGGCTTGCTTCTTTGCTCTCAATTTCATAATCATATTATGATATCTGATAATCATATTATTCTTCTTGGTTAAATAGCTTTTTCATACTATATACATTCCACTTCTCATAAAGCCCTATAAGTTAGATTAGGTATATAGTATTATTTCCATTTAGTTAATCAAGAAATTGAGATTTATCAAGATGAAGTGACTTGTCCATGGTTACATGATATAATGTGGCAGACTTGGAATGAAATCCACTTCTAAGTTGAAGGTCTTGCTCTTGCTCTTGCCACTTCACCAAATTATGACTATCACAACTGGAAGCAGCTAAGCTAATGTTCCAAAAGAAAGCAATAGAGGGATTCAGGAAAATAGCTGATTTAATTTCTAAAAAGTTGTTTCCCATTTCTTTGTGCACTGGGTAAAACAGTCTGCTGTCATGAAAAGATTACAAGACAGAGTCAAATTAATTGAGTTTGAGTCATGACTGAGTCATTTGGAGGTTGGATAAACTTGTGCAAGTCAATTCATGACTTTGAACCTTAGTTTCCTCTTCTCTTCAATAGGCAGAAATATACTTGCACTCTCTGCTTTAGTGGACCATTGTAAGAAAAGTTTGTTTGTTTGTAAATCATGATTTGTATGGACCTATGATTTCAATAGTTAGGACAATTTCAGATGAGGAAATTTCTTCTACCAATGCAGCTTGGCATCTTATTCATAATATTCTTTGGTAATTACATAGACCAGTGAAAAGGAAGCAAAGCTCAAACAGTATGCATCAGTGATAGAACTTGAACACGAAATGATATGGTTCCAATGTTAATTCTCTATCTACTATGATATAATACTTCCATATAAATTGTAATGGTCTATGAAAATTGGCAATTTTCTTATTGTAACAATTTGTAAAAGGATGTATCTTGAAGCAGAGATCATAAAATCATTTAAAATCAATGAATCTCAGAGTAGGAAGTGTCATCAGAAACACATCAAGTTCATCCCATAACCAAACAATTCTATAAAATATTAACAAATTGCCATCTACTTTTTTTCCTGGAAACTCACAATAAGGGAGAACTTATAGTTCCCACCCACTGTCCTAGTTTAGCCCTCTGAAGCTAATAATAATAATAATAATAATAATAATAATAATAACATTAATATAATACTTAATTATGTGCCAGGCAATTATTAACTCATGTGACCCCTACAACAATCCGGGGGGGGGCGTTGATGCTATTATTACTTCTCTTTTATATATATAAAAATCAACAGGAAACTGAGGCAAGAAGAGACTAAAGGACTTAGCCAGAGTCACACAGCTGCTAAGTGTCTGAGATCAGCTTTGAATTCAGGTCTTCTTGACTACAGACCCAAATATCATTCACCTAGATAAGAAGTTCTAACTTTTCTTTGATTCTCCTCTATTCCATCTGTCACTTAAAAAATAACAATAAATAAATTAACAATCATCCATTATGTTTTCTTTAGCATAATTTCTAAAGACTTGCCAGATTCAGCTCATTCTAGCACTTTTCTTAGAGGACCTTGTAATATTGCTCTATTCATCCTTTGCTATTTGTCCTTGCTTCTATCCTCTAGATATTAATCTAGAGGATAGAAGCAAGGACAAATTGCTATGTCTATATATCTCAAGATAAATTAATCTATATAGATAGACGGATATGGATATATAGAGATGAAGATCTAAGTTGTTATTGAGCTATCTATTCATTTGCTGTGATGATATCTTTCCCACTCTTCCTCTTTAGTGCTATTTTTATTTGGCATACACCAAATAAATGGGAATGTATTCCTTTTTCTAATCCCTCATCGCTTACCTATTGGAAGGGGATAAGGGGTTGCAAGGAACATTGTTTCAATCTTAACTTCCTCTGAATTGTGAGTATAAGATAATGAAGTTACTCCAAAGAATTATGGTGTAAATTTAGCTTTTATAAAATCTATTTTGTTTATTCTGGAAGATTAGGGACATCTTTTTAATCCATATTGCTCCAAAAGAAAAGGTCCAAAAACAATCTAAATGTTTTATCTTTATCTATTTAATAACTTCTTAAAAATAAATAATTTTAGAATATCTTTTTCAAATAGTAGGAACTCAAAAACTTGAAAAAGCAAAAATAAACAAACACTAATTAAAGACTCCACAAATTGGGAATGAGCAAGCAGTTAACTTATGAATATCTTGTACATATGGAATGGAAAACTTGCTACAAATTTCTTTTGGCTCTTACAACCTCATTCTAGCCTTTCCTTTATAAATCTCAAACATCACTACCAATATACCCCCATTCTCTTTTTATTCTTCCTCATCTTCCTCCTACTTCTGTTTCTCTTCCCAAATTTCAATAGACTATCATGCACACACTATTCTTTCCTTTTTATCCCCTTAGTATCATGTCTAATAGCTTAAATGATTCTACAACATTTGATACAATTATCTTTGATCCTCTTTCTTCTCTAGCTTTCAATTCTTTCCAAGTTACCTCAGGGAAATCTCTTTCTTTGTTATTTCCCTCCCCCAAAGACTCTGTTCCTTTTGTAAGAAGAAAAAATATAACCCCCATAATCCTGAATAATAAAGGTAACAGAAGATCTAGGGATATATTACTACTGAGGAAAAGAAAACTTGAAGTTAGAAACAAGGACCAATATTCTTCAAAAGCAGCTCAAGAGTGCTCCTCCTCATCCTCTTCAAAATAGAAGTGTTTTTCTTCATGGTAAAACATTCAAAAAAAGAATACATATGTATGCTTCATAAATAATATTTCTCAGTGAGATATCCTAAGAAATTCATTATGAAGATTTGGACAGGATCTTCTATCCTTTTGAGGCATGTTTTAAAATATTGCCAGCTGTAAGGCCCTCTTATTGGTGATACTTTTCAAACCCAAGAAGTGTTATTTCTTAGAAGAACTAAGAAATTAAGGAAATATCTTGCTGGGTGGTCAGGACTTAAATATCTAATTTAGAATTACCCAGGAGTTAATTCATCCAATTATTGATATATCCATCATCATAATCAATACACAAAGAGAAACAGAAAGTCAGAAAAGGGACACCAGTATCTGGAACTTCAGAAACTTCATTTTCAAGATCACCTCATGTCCTTAACCTCCTCCTGCAAGTTTCTATTTTCTATTCTTGGTTAGAGAAGAGGAAAATATCTCACCCCAACCCTGCACCCATTGCTATACAATTAGGTAGAGAAGGATAAAAGAGAGAAGGTGGAAAAAGAGAAGAAGATATTATTTGAAATATTCACTATCAGATCATAAGATAGATGGATGACTTTTCTGATCTGAGCTCTATTCCACTTGGAATGAACTTCAAACAAGCAAACATGAGGAGACAATTCTGGTCATTATAGGCCATCGGACAAAGGTCTGAAATCTCATAATTAAATTTATTAGCACTATTAATTAACATTTTTCCTGATTACTATTTTAAAAGAATGCCTAATTGGTCAAATTTATGTCATATGTCATTCCCCAATTGATATATGGTCAAAAGATACAAACAGACAATTCTCATATAAAGAAGTTAAAACTATCTTTAATCATATGAAAAAATGCACCAAAATATTCTTAATTAGAGAAATACAAATTAATGCAACTCTGAAGTGCCACCTCACTCCTATCAGACTGACTAATATGCCAAAAAAGGAAAATGACAAATGTTGGAAGGGATGCAGGAAAATTGGGACACTAATAGACGGTTGCTAGAGCTGTGAATTGATGCAACCGTTCTGGAGAGCAATTTAACAATGTTTAAAGAGTCATAAAACTGTGCATACTCTTTGACCTAGGAACATCAATACTAGGTCTGTCTCAGAGAGCAGACAGGGGAAAAGGATCTACTCGTACAAAGATATTTATAGCAGCCCTTTTTTGCTGGCAAAGAAGTGGAAACTGAAGAGTCTATCAATTAGGGAACTGCTGAACAAGTTGTGGTATATGATTGTAAAGGAATACTGTTGTGCCATAAGAAAAGACAAACAGAATGATCATAAAAAATATCTGGAAAGACTTATATGAAGAAATGCAAAGTGAAGTGAAGGTAATCCAAATATTATACAGAGTTACAATAATAATATACCATCTGGGAATACTTTTTCAGCAACATAAGGATCCAAGATAACTCTAAGAAGCTCATGACAAAAAACAGCTATCCACCTCCACGGAAGGAACTGATATAGCTGGAAGGTAGACTGAAGCATATGATTTTTCACTTTATCTCCTCCATAAGTTTATTTTTCTTGTATAAGCAATGTGTGTCTTCTTTAACAGCACAATAAACATGGAAACATGTATTGCATCATAGCATATTTACTGCCTATTTCATATTATCTGCCATCTTGGGATGGGGAAGGGAAAGAGGCAGGGAGAGAACATCAATGGCAAAATGTCAGAAAATGGTTATTACAAATTGTCTTGACATGTAAAAAAATTTTAAGTCCCTAAATAGGCAAAATTAAGTGAACCTTAAATTACCATGTGCAACTCAGCTTTTTTTCCAGTTTTTTTTTAATCTAACAAAAAATCAAATTAGAAAAAATACTCCCCCAGATCAGTAATACATACTTCGACCTATGCGATGCATTCAATTTCTCATTAAATATGTCTTGGGATAGCTGACCTCTTCACAAAGAGTGTTACCTTGACTGGTCTTCACCTAATAAAGAACTCACACTCTTAATTTCCTGAAAAACACAGTCTCAGGATATCTTTGTACATTTCTTGCTCCCCCACCTTCTCTTGTGTTTGCTTCTATGTGAGAATATAAAGTATTAAAAACTATTATTCCATTGCTGGCCCTTGCCTCTTCTTTCATCTCTCTCTATTGAAAGGAATTTACCTAGCATTGAGTCACTGATGGAAACAGAGGAGTAAAAATGAAAATTCTTTTCATTCAACACCAATATCTAATAATCACATGCTTAAGCATTTCATATCTGAAATGTTACTGAAGTATATCAAAGTTAATCAAAGTTATTGCGTGAATAATTAAATAATTAATAATAATAAATTAAAATAATTAAAGCACAATAAATGAATATTGAGTGAGTAGCCTCTTTCCTATTACAGGTAACAAATTATTTTAGTGAGGGAAAAATGTATAAATTAAAAATAACCTTTATTATACTCTGTCTCTGTGGTAAGATAACCATGCATTTTAAAACATATCATTGCTTTACTGAGTAATAATCCTGAAAGTCATGGAAATCCAAAATTATTCCATCTCTGATGAAGATAACTATTGGCTATGGATTCAGATTAACAGAAAACAAATTCGAGTCCCCAAACTAACTTTTACTTCCCATTTACTTCTCATTGATAATCACACTTTTTAGGTCTGACATTCTCTGACATTCTGTAGAGCACAGAGTTTGTGAAGAAAGATAAAATCTTTATTTTGAACTTTTTCCATTTGAATTCAGTGCATTGCTTCAAATATCATATATTTATATTTTTACTCTTAGACTCCTTTTCATCAGTATTTCATTTTCTGGAATAGAAAATGCATGCATTGGCCTGTAGCCTTTTACCCAGAAGCTGGGGACTGAATGCATATTTTCTAACACTGAGAAAAGTAAGAGAAAATAAAAATGCTTTTTGCATTTTCAGAAAGGAGAATACTTTCTTTTGGTGAAGACTCAAAGTTTAAAGGAACTATTGTATATTGGGGATATTTAAGTTAGAGTTGGGAAAAAAGCAATTACTTTAAACTTAGGTATACACTAGTATGGCCAAAATAGATGGAATCGAAAGATTTATTAGATTCAATTTGTCATGGTTGTAGATCTTCTTCAGTGGAGTCACAGATGTGAAAGGTTGGATATGCTAATTTTTATAGCAAGTTGGATTCTTTCATTCTCAAGGGGAAACAGTCCAAGACTGAGGAACTATTCATAATTGTTTATTATCATTCTTCTCATTACATGATTAGATAGACTGAAATATATTTAAAAAAATAACACTCACAAAATCTAAAACTTAAAGTCAGAAGCATAACACTGGATTTTTCTGTTAACTAGCTGTTGCTATGAGTCATGGGCCACCAGCAAAAAGGAAAATGATATAAACTAAGGATAGTTCCACATTTACCACATTGGGGTAGTTAGGTGACCACCTCTGAAGGCACGAAAAGCTGAGTTGGAGTTATTCCTCAGATACTTAAGTAGCTATGTGACCCTGGGCAAATTTCTGCTCTCTCCCAGAATTATTTTCTTTATTTGTAAAAAGACTGGTTTTAATACAATATATTTCGGAGGGTGCTTGTGAGGATCAAATAAGAAATTTTACATAGTCTTATAAATCTTAAAACACTTTATAGATGTATTGTTGAAAGCCTTGAGTGTCAGATAAAGGAACTTAAACTACACCTGACAAGAAATAGAAAAGTGATGGAAGAAATTATTGAGGTAACCAGATCTATGCATAGAGAAGATGTCTGGCAACACCATGACACCATGAAGGAATTAATTTTTTCCTTTCATATTATGTTCATATACATGTATTTCATCAATTACTTAGTTAATTTCATGTTAGAATAGATCATGTTTGAGAGTAGAAACAAGTTTTTGCCTTTCGAAATATTCTTAGTATATAATACAGTGGTGGGTACATAGTAAACACTAAGTAAATACTAATTGACTAACTAATGAATGGTCTGATTTGTAAGAGAGGGGAATGATAAGTGATATTTTAGAAAGATGATGATATCAACCTACAGGAGGTTGGTCATAATGGGAACAGAGAGAAGAATGAATATGTGAAAGATATTGAGGAGGTAGAAATAATTGACTTAGAATTTCATTGCATGTGGGGGGAAATGATGAATGAGCAACACATACAATTTTTGAGTGAAGAATACAGAGGCCATGAACAGAAATAAGGAAGCAGATAGAGAAGTAAGTTTAGGGTAAAAATTAACAAATGTGGTTTGGAACACTTTGACTTTGAGGTCATGTTAGAACATCCAGATCAATTTCTAGGAACATGGAATTTTGAACTAGAAAAGATATTAGAAGTTATCTACCTAATTTAATCTCCTCATTTAATAAATGGGTCCAGTGAGTTAAAATCAGTTGTCCATGATCAGAAAGAAAGTAACTTATAGATTCTGGATTCCAGCGGTGAATTTCTAGCTCCAAATCTATTCCAAATATATATATATATATATATATATATATATATATATATATATATATATGCAAGAAATCTGATTATAAGTGAGAGTGGAAACACTCCATGGTACTTTGTCAAAGGAGAGATGTAGAGAGAAAAAAAATGACAGAGCTGAGGAGAGAATCTCTACCAGGTAAATCATCTTCATTATCTAAACATCATTAGAGAGAGTTATTCCTCATAAATAAATATTCAACTAATAAGTTTACACCTTTAGTCACCAAAATGTTTTATTTATTTTATGTACTTCTTTTCAAAACTTGTATAGTTTTTCTAACAAGATGCTTCTGTGTATTGGCAGGCAGTTAGGTGGTATTGGAGATAGTGTGCTGGACCTAGAATCATCTCAGTTCAAATACAGCCTCAGACACTGTGTGACCTTGGGCAAGTTACTTAACCTCTGTTTGCTTCAGGTTTCCCATTTTTAAAATGAGGATAATAATAGCACTTATCTCCCAGGGTTCTTGTGAGGATGAAATGAGATAATTATTATAAAGCATTTAGCACAGTACACAGGTACTTAGTAAGTGCTATATAAATGTTATTATTACTAGTTAGAGAGCTGGCCTTGTACTTGGGTTGGAGACCTACTTCTATATACATTACTGCCTTTATAACACTAGGCAAGTCACTGAACCTCTCACTGTTCCTATGGGAAGGCATTTTCTCACCCAGAAGTTTCCTTTATAATGAAATCACAGGTCTAGACCCTATCCATATATAATTGAATTCTTTCTTCAATAGAATCTACTGAAAATAATTTAACTATTTGTATAACTCTTAAGTCATCTTACTGAGTAGTAACATGGTCTCTGAGATTTTCTGATTTCAAGTTATAGGATTTTATAGTCTGTTGTGTTATATTAATAGGCTCAGAGGTTATTAAAGGATGTACAAGAACATCATTATCCCATATATTCAATACTTCGTAACTACAATGTTTCTTGATTTTTCCATCCACCACTCTTAAGTTTTAAGTGGTACTTTTTCCCTGTCCACATACCTGCTTTTATCAGTGCCTTTCCATTATCCTTTCCCCTATCACCATACATTTTTAATTTACATTTTCTCATCTTCTTTGACCTAGGAAACCATAAAGTCAAGTTTGAAAACTATATACATAAAGGAAGAATAAATAATTTCTGAGTGTGGTTTAGAAAAGGGGGAATGAGGAAAGGAAGAATTTAATATTACTTATTATTATTACACCTGCTTTGCTAAGCATCTTACAAATATCATTTCATTTGATCCTCATAGTAATCGGTAAAACAGATGCTATAATTATTCCCATTTTACAGGCAAGGAAATTGAGGCAGAGGTTAAGTGATTTGTACAGTCACCCAGCTAGTAGGTGGCTGGGACTAGATTTGAATTCAGGTCTCCCTCTCTCCAGGCCCAGACCTACTATTTGCCACTAATTACTTTAGTGCACAGATTTTATGACATTTAGTTTTCTCAGTAGCCTAATTTGCTTAGTAACATTAGCTTAGCCTAGCTTAGTAACATTTCAGATAGTTGAAATTAGTTAATAAGATATCCAGATAAGAAGGGTTTTACTTTCATATTTTATGTTTAAAGCTTGTTAATCTATTAAAAGTATTGTTCATTTACCATTTGTGGCTTTAAAAGTTTCAATAAAATAATATATAATCCACAGAATACTTAATGGTTTGGTGGTCTCAATATGCTTTGATGACTTTTAGGAATATACTTTACTTAATTAAAAATTGTCATATTTTTGTCTTATATTACATCTGGTAGGTCACTAAGTAATTGTGTCAGATATGACCTGAATTATAAATCTGGACCACAGAAACTTAGAGAAAATTGAAGTGCTGAAACATACATTGTAGAGAGCAAGAATAATTGGTAAAATTTTAAAAATAAAAGTGCTTGATGGAGTAATGACAGCTGTACAGTAGGACTTTGTTTTATGCAGACTCATCAAATTAAGGTTTGTGACTGACAAAAAAAAAGGCAGAAAAATACATAAAATTTAAAAATTAATTATGTGCAAAATCTGTGCCATTTTCCCAAGTGGCACAAAGTCTGCCAGCAGTTTGTCCAATCATGCTTATTTTCACACTGAGAAGTGTTAGTGTGAGTCATAACATTGTTTTATGCTAAATATTAGCTTCTGCATTAAAATTTATCCACATTCTCGCTTGTAACAAGTCATGTCTATCTTAGAGCATTACTTCTCTTTCATTAATATTATTTAGTTATTAATAATGGCTCAAAGTACAAGAGCACTGATGCTTATCAACAATGTAAGAACCGAAGGCATCTGCAAGGGAGTCACGATGAAAAAGACTATCCACTGTCATAGAAGGAACTGATGGAGTCTGAATGCAGATTGAAGTATACTATCCTTAACTTTATTTCTTCCATTAATTTTTCTCTAGTATTAGGGATGTGTGTCTTGGTTCACAACACGATGCACATGGAATCCAATCTGTATTATAATGCCTGCCATCCTGGGGAACTAGAAAGGGAGGAAGGGAGGAAGAGAACACAGATTGCAATATATTGGAAAATTATTGCTGAAAATTGTGTCAACAAGTAATCTGGAAAAAATGTTAAAAGAATAGTGATGATGTTAGCTCTGATAAGCCTAAGTAAAGTTGCAAAATGCCTAGATATGTTCATATAAGAAATACTTATTAAATAACTGGGTTGGCTATTATACACAATTTTGAACTTATGGGAAGGGTCTTGGAAAGTATTGGTTGTGTCAAACAAGGTCCTTCTATACATTGAACTTGTAAGTATTTATGTTGGCATTTCAAACATCTCTATTGTTATTGTGTGGCCATTTTCTCTATGTATATAGACTGCATGCCTTTCCTCTATGATGTAGAAAATATGTACAAAAATCCACCTCCCTATGGCATATTAAGCTTAGAGAGAATGGACCTCTGACAGCACATACCTAGTCTTTTACCAGGCATGTACTTTCTCTTTCCACTACCAAGTCCATTCTTTTATCATTTAAAAAGTTAAAACTCCTATGTTAGCAAAATATTTTGCCATATTTACAATGTCTCACATCTTTTCCACAGGGATGTAATCTCTCATTCAACTTGTGTACCTATTGAACAGGGAAATAAAATTTTATAATATAATTTAAGGGCAAAATGCCTGCCAGGCACGTTATTATTTTATCATAAAGGCTGTGTCAATATTTCATAAAATGAACCACTACTAAAATATTAATTTATTCATGTTACTTTCTCAAAAGTAGTAAAGGAAAAATTAAACTAAAATAAGATTTTAACTTGGTGAACAGACCTAGGACCAAAAATTATGTTCAGGCCACTGTATCAAAACTTAACTGTATGGTGGGTGCTTGAAAGTGCTGTTTACATTGTGTTTACTTTTATAACTGATCCAAATACATTGAAGAAATCTTCTTTGAACATTTCCCATTTCTAAGATATTGCAATGGATTCACCTTTAATAATTCAGTGATCTCTGATTTTTATCAATGGAAATGTACTTCTACTTATATAGACCAAAGCCGCCATTCCAAAAATACACATATACAACACATCTGATTGTATGAGTTTCATGAGTGTCTGTGGCTATGTCAGGAAGCACCTGAGCCATGTTGCACTTCACTCATGACTCAACACTCCACATTTCTTCTCTTCAACATCTGTCTTGCATCATCCCAAATTGTTGCTTTTCTTCCGTATATATTATACTCTCCTTTTACATTTTAAGTTCCTTATTGATGGCAAAGGCAATCTTGATCACATTTGCATTCCCATTCATCAGTACAAAGCCTGGCACATAGTAAGTTCTTAACAAATGTTTTATCTGTCTATCTAGTCATCACTCCTTGTCTCTGTCTCTCCGCCTCTGACTCTATCTGCCTGCCATGGTCATGATAATATGGTAGATATAGATTCCCTCACCCTATTTGAGTACTTAATGATGCCAATAAAACAAATGTGAAATTCATCAAAGTGACTTTAGGCCCTTTTTTTTTCTTTTCTGATTTCTTTTTTTAATGACTGAAAGCTTCAAGCATAAGACAGCTCCTGAATTTAGACTTTTAGTTCTTCTCATATACGACTTACAGGCTCAATGTGGTACCCACTGCTTTAGGGATGTGGTTGCCAAGGTGCCAATTAAACAGGGTAATATGTGTCTGTGATTTCTTCCATATAACAATCCTTCTAATAACTAGATATGGCTACTAATGTTTCCCCCTAAGAATTCAATTTTCCAGATAAAATGATCTCCAATTTCTTCAATCTTTCCTCAGAAATTCTATTTTCTAGCTCAAATCATTTCATTTCTCATCATTATCTACCACATAATCAGTATAACCTCTCTGACTACACTCTCTCTAGTAATAGTTACCAATTTCGGAACTACACTAATCATCTCATCCATTGTTGGAGCCAGGAAACTGCTAGAGAGTTCTATAATGCGTGAAGCACAGATGCCGTGCAAAGCCATTTAGAATGTCACAAGATAATCATATACACTGCCATCCATCGTTCTTCCCCACACCTGCTATATGTTCCTGGAGAAAGAATCCAGAATGAAATGGTAATAAGCAGTGAACAGGTTTTTGCATAGCTTCCTGAGCTTTTTTTAAAGGTAAAATGGCACAAATGGAGCTCACCAAATAAATGAGATGATTAATTGGTAATTCTCATTTCTAAGGAGAAACACCTAAGTTGCTTTCACAAAAATAATATTATATTATTCCAGAATCTTCTAAAAGATTTCTGAGCCACTGTCTTTTAACAGTGTTTTCAATAGTATACTATTTTATATTGCTGGGCCACCTGGGGAGGTCAGAGTGAGAGAGGAGAATGAAAGGAAGAGGGAGAAAAACAGAGAAAGAGAGATACAGAACAAAACTGATAAAGAGACAAAGAAGAAGGAGATAGACAGACAGAGACAGAAAGGGGCTGAAGAGTTTTAAAATGCAAGCAAAAAAAATGGAAGATACTGAAAGTATAAAATAAAATGTATACTAGAAGATCAATATAAACAATACTCAATATGTAGTAATATAATTGATTGTTCAAAATAAATTATTTTAGTTAATAGCTATGTAAAACTTAAGAGATACATACAAAATATTTGTATGCATATATTTTCTCTATATATTTTTCTGTGTCTTTATGTATTTGTATCTTTGTGTATGTCTGTCTGTATCTCTCTGCCTCTGTCTCTGTCTCTGTGTATCCTTCAGAATAGGGGAAAGTTCTTTTTTCCCCTGGGAAAAATGCCTACCATGTGAAGAAAAGAAAAAGGCGTCAATAAAATATATAAAATATTTTTTCTTAAAAAAGAAAGGAAAGAACAAAAAGAAGAAAGTTTCATCTCCCTTAAATTCTGGGCTAATCTGCAATAAATGTCTACCTCTTTTAAATACATAATCTAAAATGAAAGACAATATGAAAAACTAGCTGTGCAAATGTGGGCAAATCATTTAACCTCTCAGTGCCCCTGAGCAAATCTCAGTGATTATTAATTGTAGAGAAACTGTTGATTTGTTTTGGTGGATAAGTTTTTTACACTGCTATTTCCTTACTAAAATGAAATTCCAGGCTCATATTCCTCCCATAAATTATTTAATTGTATTAAAAGGTTGTCTGAAATATATACTAAAAATAAAATGATCGGTTTTTCCTTTAAGTAGTTTTATGCTAACTATAAGAAAATATAATTGCCAGACTTCTCTTCATTTCCACCTAAACAAATTTACAGAATGAACAATCTTAATGCATATGGTTTACTCATCTTACTTATGGACAGTTTCTATTATTAGAAGAAAAAAAGTCAGGTGTCTTATCTATTGCCATTTCCACACTCATTTTGATTTTGATATTGAAAAAAGCACATCTCCGGTTGTTGTGAACTCTGTCTGAGTCATGGTGTTACTGGAATAGCACAAGTTTTAAGAAGGGGACCCCAGGCAATAGCCAGCATTGCTTTTTCCTAGTTCCTAAATGAGCTCCCAAGAGTCAGAAAAAGAATATTAAAAAAAGAAAGATTTTTTAGGTAAAAAAAAAGTATCACAATATGCATCTCCTTTTCTTTCAACAACTCCTTAAACTTTACAAACATATTAACAACTAATATGTATATTAACAAACTTCACTGAGTTTAATACTTGGAGAAACTAAGACAATTTCATTAAATTGAACTTTTTTTGTTTTTTATTCCCTTTTATTCTGTGTTTGTATATAACATCCCTAATAGTTGATGACATTTGATTTCTTAAAAAAAAATCTATGGGAGTGGAAAGGTGAGCTTTAAGTCATTTTTTGGGTAAAGCAATGAATTCATTCTTCATGTTTTAATATGATTGGTTTAGCATCAGGCAAACACAGTTCTAAGTAGCACAATCAATCAGTTTAACTGTATAACACGTTGGATTAGCTATTAAAAGAGTATAAAATAGCCAAGGACAACATTTTCTGTATTTAAAGCACATATTATCACAGAACAAGAAAAGATCCACAACTAATTCAGTGACCAATTAGCAGGGTAAGGGGAGTGATTTGTGCTGGGTGAAATAGAAGCCATCATTTGACTTGGATAGAGCACGGCATAAAGCATTAGATCTGGAATCAGAAAGATCTAGGTTCAAATCTAGCATCAGTTCCTTATTACTATACAACCTAAGGCAAGTCACTTAACTCTAGTCCTAAATTTGCTTTCCAACTGATTAAACTAGAATTTATTTTAATTTAGAGAAAGTGAATGAATTTAGGACAATATCCACTTCATAAATAGATATTTGCCTATTTCGAATACTCAGAAAAATATCTTTAATATCACATTAACAATCCTCAACACTGATTAAGATCAGCATTGTGCTAAGAGGTAAAGAAGGAAAGAAGGAAGGAAGGAAGAAGGAAGGAAAGAAGGGAGTAAGGAAGGAAGGAAGAAAGGAAGGAAGGAAGAAATGAAGGAAGGAAGGAAGGAAGAAAAGAGAGAGAAAGAAAGGAAGGAAGGAAGGAAGAAGGAAAGATGGAAA